>NC_053023.1:685774010-685807273 GCF_003073215.2 Triticum urartu | reverse complement strand
TTTTGTTTTTTATGTTTTAATTAGTGTTTGTGCCAAGTAGAACCGTTGGGAAGACTTGGGGAAAGTCTTGTTGATCTTGCTGTAAAAAACAGAAACTTATGCACTCACGAGAATTGCTGCCATTTTTATTTGGAGAGTGCTATTTAGTTAATTATTTTTGCAGATGATTAATAGATAAATTCCTCACGTCCAGAAATTTATTTGAGAATTTTATGAGTTCCATAAGTATACGTTTGATCCATATTACTACAGACTGTTCTGTTTTTGACAGATTCTGTTTTCCGTGTGTTGTTTGCTTATTTTGATAAATCTATGAGTAGTATCGGAGGGTATGAACCATAGATAAGTTGGAATACAGTATATATTACACCAATATGAATAAATAATGAGTTCATTACAGTACCTAAGTGGTGATTTATTTTCTTATACTAACGGAGCTTACGAGTTTTCTGTTAAGTTTTGTGTTGTGAAGTTTTCAAGTTTTGGGTAAAGATTCGATGGTCTATGGGATAAGGAGTGGCAAGATCCTAAGCTTGGGGATGACCAAGGCACACCAAGGAAATATTCAAGGACAACCAAGAGCCTAAGCTTGGGGATGCCCCGGATGGCATCCCCTCTTTCGTCTTCGTTCATCGGTAACTTTACTTGGAGCTATATTTTTATTCGCCACATGATATGTGTTTTGCTTGGAGCGTCATGTGATTTTATTTAGTTTTGCTTGATGTTTGAATAAAATACCAAGATCTGAAATTCTTAAATGTTAGAGAGTCTTCACATAGTTGCATAATTATTCGACTACTCATTGATCTTCACTTACATCTTTCGGAGTAGTTTGTCATTTGCCCTAGTGATTCACTTATATCTTTTAGAGCACGGCGGTGGTTTTGTTTTGAAGAAATAGATGAACTCTCATGCTTCACTTATATTATTTTGAGAGTCTTAAACAGCATGGTAGTTTGCTTTGGTTATGAAACTAGTCCTAATATGATGGGCATCAAGAGGGGTATAATAAAAACTTTCATATAAGGTGCATTGAATACTATGAGAAGTTTGATACTTGATGATTGTTTTGATAACTAATAGATTTTTTAAATAAGTATGTGAGTTCTTTATGACTAATGTTAAGTCCATGGATTATATGCACTCTCACCCTTCCATCATGGCTAGCCTCTCTAGTACCGTGCAACTTTCATCGGTACCATAAACCCACCATATACCTTCCTCAAAACAGCCACCATACCTACCTATTATGGCATTTCCATAGCCATTCCGAGATATATTGCCATGCAACTTTCCACTGTTCCATTTATTATGACACGCTTCATCATTGTCATATTGCTTTGCATGATCATTTAGTCGATATCATATTTTTGGCAAAGCCACCGTTCATAATTCTTTCATACATGTCACTCATGAGTCATTGCGCATCCCGGTACACCGCCGGAGGCATTCATATAGTCATATCTTGTTCTAAGTATCGATTTGTAATTCTTGAGTTGTAAGTAAATAAAAGTGTGATGATCATCATTATTAGTGCATTGTCCCAGTGAGGAAAGGAAGATGGAGACTATGATTCCCCCACAGGTCGGGATGAGACTCCGGACTAAAAAAAGAGGCCATAAAAAAAAGAGAAAAGGCCCAAATAAAAAAAAGTGGGCACAAAAAAAGAGAAAAGCCCAAATAAAAAAATAAAAAAATTGAGAGAAAAAGAGAGAAGGGGCAATGCTACTATCCTTTTACCACACATGTGCTTCAAAGTAGCTGCATGATCTTCACGATAGAGAGTCTCCTATGTTGTCACTTTCATATACTAGTGGGAATCTTTCATTATAGAACTTGGCTTGTATATTCCAATGATGGGCTTCCTCAAAATTCCCTAGGTCTTCGTGAGCAAGCGAGTTGGATGCACACCCATTTGTTTCTTTTTGAGCTTTCATACACTTATAGCTCTAGTGCATCCGTTGCATGGCAATCCCTACTCACTCACATTGATATCTATTGATGGGCATCTCCATAGCCCGTTGATATGCCTAGTTGGTGTGAGACTATCTTCTCCCTTTTTGTCTTATCCACAAACACCATTCTATTCCACCTATAGTGCTATGTCCGTGGCTCACACTCATGTATTGCGTGAAGATTGAAAGAGTTTGAGAACATCAAAAGTATGAAACAATTGCTTGGCTTGTCATCGGGGTTGTGCATGATTTTGTAGGGATAGCTTTCTTTGGCCATGTTATTTTGAGAAGACATAATTGCTTAGTTAGTATGCTTGAAGTATTATTATTTTTATGTCAATATTAAACTTTTGTCTTGAATCTTATGGATCTGAATATTCATGCCACAATAAAGAAGATTACATGGATAAAGATGTTAGGTAGCATTCCACATCAAAAATTCTGTTTTTATCATTTACCTACTCGAGGACAAGCAGGAATTAAGCTTGGGGATGCTGATACGTCTCCAACGTATCTATAATTTTTGATTGTTCCATGCTATTATATTATCAACCTTGGATGTTTTATATGCATTTATATGCTATTTTATATGATTTTTGGGACAAACCTATTAACCCAGAGCCTAGTGCCAGTTTTCTTTTTTTTTTTCTTGTTTTAGAGTATCGTAGTAAAGGAAAATCAAACGGAGTCCAATTGACCTGAAACTTCACGGAACTTACTTTTGGAAAGACAACAATACCAGAGATTTGGAGTGCATGTCAGGGGATCAACGAGGAAGCCACGAGGCAGGGGGGCGCGCCCACCCCCCTGGACGCGCCCTCCACCCTTATTGGGGATATGATTACTGGAGGTAAACCGGCTAGGAGTGGCCGGGTTAGCTCCACGAAGATAGAAGCCCATGAAGATGTGAGGACGGAGGCTCTTTACAAAGGCCCAAGGCCCAAAGGCGGGTTAAAGGCCTGTAGTTGTAAATCGACTCTTTCATGTAACTTGTATTGTAAGTTAGAGGAATAGAGACCGAGCCGAACACGTTTATGATCCGGCCTCGGGACTCTGTAGACCGGCGGGCGTCAACCTATGTATATAAAGGGACGACCCGGCAGCGGTTTAGGGACAACAGATAACTACTCAAGAGCCAGGCAAAGCGGATTCGCTCCCTGGTCATCGAAACCCTAGCAATACCAATCACAACTAGACGTAGGCTTTTACCTTCAACGAAGGGGCCGAACTAGTATAAAATCCCTCGTGTCCCCTTGTCCGGTTTAACCCCTTTAAGCTAACCCGCAGCGATGGCTCTACGACTAACCCGTAGCGATGGCTCCATGACACCATCGAGACGGCTCAGCGTGCAAGCCCTTCCCCGGTTCAGCCTGCAGCAAGGCATGTTTTCGTAGGTGTCATCCATGGAGCGGAATATGAGGATGGGCCGGCATCTGATGGAGTGACCATTGTCTGTTCTGACGAAGAGTCTTCAACTGGAGAGACCGAATCGCTGTGTCAGTTGCAGGACGGCCGGATTAGCGGTGGTTCCGATGGCAACAGTATTCCGGACCCCCTTGATCTGCCAAACCGAGTCTCTATCTTCATGGCCGGTACACAATCAGCACCCCACTCATCAACCGCCATGGCAATGCTCTCCGGTTCAACGACAGCAATGCCAGCGGGAGCAGGGGGCTCTGCGCCACCTCCAGCTCAAGTTGTGTCTGATTTGTTCGACACTTTGGCAGCATTGATGGCCGCGGAGGTGGACGCAGCAGCCCGGGATCAGCACAATGCGGAGATTGCAAAGGTGAAAGACCAGATAACTCAGCCTAAAGCGGACCTAGCGGCAGAGAACGCTAGGATGGCTATAGAACGGGCTGAGTTGGAAGCTCAGGCTTTCCGGCTTCGGCTGGATCAGAATGCCTCCGATGAAGTCATGAGAAGAAGATACCGGTCGCATCTCCCGCCGGGTTATGAGCCAAGAAATCTCTTCAACACGCCAGGAGCAGGAACCAGTAACTAGCCAGTGTTAAATTGGACGGAGGCACCGGGAACAGGAGCGCCGGTTCAGCCGCGCACGATGGACCCGCCTCGTCAAAACAACATTGTGCCACAGTATGTTCCGATGCCCACGGGGCATTACTCCAACCCGTTGGACAACATTGTGGCCGCTGCTTCACGATTGGCAGCCCTCCCAACCGATGGCGAGTCACCGGTTGCGATTGAGGCACGACGGGCCAGAGAGCTCCTTCAAACAGCTTTAAACCAGCAGTAGGCTTATTCGCATAGTCACGAGAGGATTCATTCCACCCCTCACCCGAGCCGGAGCTACAGCAGGCACGTTGAGGATGAACCGGCCGTATCAAGCAGTGCACGTCGCCGTAACTCGCCGTGAGGGCACAACCCGGCTGGTGGAGGTGCTAACGCGCAGGATGTGGTGGATCATGGTCGTGCACGTCGAGAGGCCGAGTTAGCAGCTCTGCATGCAGCTCGTCAACCTACTCCGGTTCACCCTACCGCTTCAGTGGAACCAGGTGTGGTCTTCAGTTCTGTAGGCGTGCCGTGTCTCACCCCCGCTTTACGTAATGTGCGCCTGCCCAAGGATTTTAAAGGCCCTCGTAAGGTGCCCAATTACACCGCCGATTTGGAACCAGAGTCATGGGTTGAAAGTTATGAGATGGCAATGGAGATGTTGGATGTGGATGAAGCAGTGTGTGCTAAATACTTCACCATGATGTTGGAGGGGACAGCTCGTACTTGGTTAAAGAGCTTACCAGTTAACTCAGTCGGATCATGGGCCGAGTTAAAACACCAGTTTATCCAGAATTTTAAGGATACTTGTAAGCAGCCTATGTCGATTGTGGACCTGGCCGCTTGTGTCCAAGAGGATGGGGAGTCTACAACCCATTGGGTGAAGCGGGTCTCAGCTATTCTGCATTCGTCAGATTGCATCAATGCAGACACAACAATGTTAACGTTGGAGGGTAATTGCTGGTTTCTACCGTTAAAACAGAAGTTAGGGAGGCTCAAACGTCACTGCAATGATATGACAACGCTTACGGCTTCTTTGGTTAAATATGCCGATTCAGATAATACCAAAGACCCTGAGTCAGAGGAGGACAAACCGGGGAAAGGGAAGAAGAACGGCAACACCAAGGGGCATCCGCATGACTCGGCAGATCATGGAAACAATGGTAAGTGCAAGGCAGACAATAGTTTGGAATTTGTGGCTAACACCAATGCTCAGGATAACGGTCAGTGTCGCAAGGGCAAACAGCCCCAGAGGGGTGGAGGTTCAGGCCCCAATCTGGAGCGCCTGTTGAATCAACCTTGTCCAAAGCATGGATTGAAGGAGAGGCCAGCTTCACATCTTTGGAAGGATTGTTATATCATGCGAGAGTTCAAGAACTCCAATATGTTTCAATATGACAATGGCCCGCCCGGCGGTTCAGGAGGTGGTTTTCATGGGCCGGGTTATGGAGGCGGCAGCTCCGATTCAGGACTTTAGGGCAATCAAACCGGACATAGCAATCAAGGGAACCAGGGCAACCAGGGAGGTTATAACCATCAGGGGAATCAGCAGCAGTCAGGTTATCAGAGCAATCCGAAGCAGTTAAATAGTGGGAAGTATCATGTCTTCACCACTACCTTGTGCAAGCATGATCAGAAGCTTCACAAGAGGGCCGTGAACTCTGTTGAACCGGCTGTGCCTCAGTATTTGCGCTGGTCTGAGCAACCCATTTTATGGAGTGGAGAGGATCACCCACCCCGGGTTGACAATCCTGGTCATCTGGCCTTAGTGGTGGCACCTCAAGTTGGGGGTATAAGTTCACCATGGTGCTCATGGAGGGGGGAAGCAGTATCAATATTCTATATTATGATACCTTCCGCCGCATGGGGTTGACAGATAAGAATCTTAAACTGTCGAACACCGTTTTTCATGGTGTGGTGCCCGGTAAATCTGCATATCCAGTGGGGAAGATAGCCCTAGAGGTGGCCTTTGGAGATGATCATGATTCAAGGTCAGAAACGTTGACTTTTGAGGTGGTGAAAATCAAGAGTCCGTATCACGCTCTGTTTGGGCGACCGGCTTATGCCAAGTTCATGGCGAGGCCATGTTATGTTTATATGCAGCTTAAGATGCCAGGTCATAAGGGGACCATCACAGTACATGGGAGCATGAAGATTGCTTTGGAATGTGAGGAAGGTGATGCGGCTTACGCTGAGTCAGTTTGTGCCATGGAAGAGCTGAAGTTTTACAAAGACAAGGTTGATCCGGCAGACATGACTTCTTTGAAAAAGCCAACTATGGAGCACGATCCGGCGTTGAAGTTTAAATCGGCTAAAGACACTAAGATGGTTGATTTTGTTCCTAGTGATTCATCCAAGCAGTTCAGCATCAGCGCTAACCTGGATCTCAAATAGGAAAGCGCGCTCATCGAGTTCATCCGTGAGAACTGGGACATCTTTGCATGGAAGCCTTCTGACATGCCAGGTGTACCGAGGGAACTCGCTGAGCACACACTTAATATTGATCCTAAGTTTAAACCGGTCAGACAGTTTCTCCGCCGCTTCAACGAAGAAAGGCGCAGGGTTATTAGTGAAGAGGTAGCTCGGTTGTTGGCCGCAGGGTTTATCGTGGAGGTCTTTCACCCGGAGTGGTTGGCTAATCCGGTGCTGGTTCTTAAGAAAAACGGCACTTGGCGTATGGGTGTGGATTACACAGATTTGAACAAGGCCTACCCAGCAGATCCCTTTGCCCTCCCTCGTATTGATCAGATTATTGATGCTATGGCGGGTTGTGACCGTTTGTGTTTTCTGGATGCTTATTCTGATTATCATCAGATCAAAATGGCAGTTAAGGACCAGGAGAAGATAGCTTTTATAACTCCCTTTGGAGCCTTCTGTTATGTCTCCATGCCCTTCGGGCTCAAGAGTGCCTAGGCGACTTATCAACGATGTGTTCATAATTGTCTTCATAAACAGATTGGGCGCAATGTTCACGCATATGTGGATGATATTGTGGTAAAGTCCAGGAAGGAGGGAACATTGATAGATGACTTAAGAGAAACCTTTGATAACCTCCGGGTTTATAAGATGATGCTCAATCCGGACAAATGTGTCTTTGGTGTTCCGGCAGGCAAGCTATTGGGTTTTCTGGTGTCAAACAGGGGCATTGAGGCTAATCCGGAAAAAAAATTAGCAATCACGTCTTTGGCTAAACCGGCGTGTATCAATGACGTTCAACGTTTAGCCGACCGGATTGCGTCTTTGAGCCGGTTTATCAGTCATCTCGGGGAGAAAGCTATCCCTTTATACCAGATGTTAAAGAAAATGGATAATTTTGTCTAGAGCGATGCGGCTGATAAAGCGTTTGAGGATCTGAAGAGGCAGTTAGCTGAACCGCCTGTGCTTGCAGCTCTGATCGATAAAGAGCCTTTGCTGCTGTATGTGGCTACTAATGCCAAGGCTGTTAGTGTGGCTATTGTTGAGGAGCGCAAGGAAGCTAGAAAGGAATATCCGGTTCAATGGCTGGTTTATTATATCAGTGAGGTGCTTATCGAATCAAAACAAAGATATCCACGTTGGCAGAAATTGGTGTATGGGGTGTTTATGGCGAGCTGGAAGCTCAAACATTACTTTCAGGGTCATCCTATCACAGTGGTCAGTTCAACCCCTCTAGGAGACATCATTCAAAATAGAGAAGCAACTGGTCGGATTGCCAAGTGGGCTATTGAGCTTGGACCTCACGGGCTCAAATATACACCTTGCACAGCGATCAAATCTCAAGCACTCGTGGATTTCATCAATGATTGGACAGAGTTGCAGGCACCAGAGGAAAAGCCAGATAACACTTATTGGACTATTCACTTTGATGGGTCCAGGCTATTGGAGGGCTCGGGGGCTAGAGTCATATTAACTTCCCCACGAGGTGACAAGTTTTGTTATGTTCTCCGCTTAATGTTCCCTTGTACTAACAATGCAACTGAGTACGAGGCCTTACCCCATGGTCTTCGGATGGCTAAGGAGATGAACTTAAGCCAGGTTAAGTGCTTCGGTGACTCGGACCTGGTGGCTCAATAAGTATCTGGCACTTGGGATTCTAAGGACCCACTCATGGCTGCGTATCGACGAGAGGTGGACATAGTGGCTGGTCATTTCAAGGGTTATCAAGTCGACCATATAGACCAGCGAAAGAATGAAGTGGTGAATGCTTTAAGTCACTTTGGCTCTCCGCGTAAACCGGTGCCACCTAATGTCTTCCTCGACGTACTGCATAATCCGTCGGTCAAGATACCCACAGAGGAGGAGTTCGCTATTCCTGACCTGGAGGCCCAATTGGTGGCATCTCTACATGTCATGCCGGATTGGACAGTCCTTTACTTGGCTTACATGAACCGGGGCGAGTTACTGGAGGATGAAACCTTGGCCCGACAGATAATCCGGCGTTCCAAGTCAATGACCATAATGAATGGGGAGTTACATCATTACAGTGTCACAGGAGCAATTCAGCGTTGTGTATCTCCTCAAGACGGTTGTGAGATTTTGCGAGAAATCCATGAAGGAGACTGTGCTCATCATGCCGGTTCAAAATCATTGGTAGCTAAGGCCTTTCGTGACGGTATCTCTTGGTTGACTGCTCATGCTGATGCTGAGGATTTGGTCAAAAGGTGTGACGGTTGTCAAAAATTTGCACACCGCGCTCATGTTCCGGCTCAGGAGGTTAGAATGATCCCAATCACTTGGCCGTTTGCAACTTGGGGGCTCAATATGGTTGGACTCTTTAAGAGATCCAAGGACAAAAAGACCCACATGTTAGTGGCAGTTGACAAGTTCACCAAGTGGGTGGAAGCAGAACCAGTCAGTAAATGTGATGCAGCCACGACGGTTCCATTCATCAAAAAGGTGATATTCCGGTTTGGTTTCCCACACAGTATTATAACTGATAATGGTACTAATCTATCAAAGGGCGGATGGAGGAATTTTGCCAACGTGAGCACATCCGGCTTGATGTAGCATCAATGGCTCACCCCCAGTCTAATGGTCAAGCAGAGAGGGCAAATCAAGAAATTTTGAGAGGTATTAAACCCCGGCTTATGGTTCCATTAAAGTGGACACCGGGTTGTTGGGTGGAGGAGTTACCTTCTGTGTTATGGAGCATCAACACCACACCTAACAGATCTACGGGTTACACACCTTTCTTCATGGTTTATGGAGCAGAGGTGGTTCTTCCTTGTGACATCCATCACGACTCGCCCCGTGTGGCGGCTTATGTTGAAGCTGGCAATGAGAAGGCACGTCAGAACTCACTGGACCTGTTAGATGAGGAGCGTGATCTTGCAGCAGCATGTTCGATGATTTATCAACAAGATCTCCGACGTTATCACAGCCGCCGGGTTAAGACCAGAACTTTTCAAGAGGGCGATATGGTGCTCCGGCTCATCCAGGATCAGACTAATATGCACAAGCTATCCCCACCTTGGGAAGGGCCTTTTGTGGTCAGCAAAAATCTGCACAACGGGTCATACTACCTCATTGATGTTCGAGAGCACAAAGACTCACGTAAATTGGAGGAGGAGACCAAGCGGCCGTGGAATATAGCTCTTCTTCAGCCTTACTATACATGAGCCACAGGCTCTTATGTACATACTTATGACAATGTATATATTATATAATAAACCGGAGCCTCAAATAAAGCGGGGTCTTTGTTCTTTTTACATCATGTGTGATCCTATAGGAGCTTCTACTAACAAAGCGGTGTTTTATTAACCGGGCCTATACGGCTACACAAATATAAGGAACATCACTAGGGGGCTTGGTCGTATCCGAACCATAGCTACACCTCTTGACTGGTTTAAAACCAAAAAGGGATATCACTAGGGGGCTTGGTTATCTTCACACCATCGCTACACCTCTTGATAGGCTTCAAGCCAAAAGGAAACTATGTGGAACCAAAGAGAGTCTATTGCATTAGAGCACAGCTCAAACATAGGAAACCACTAAGCACAGCTCAAATATTACCTGGGGGCTCCTTGCTTCTCAAAGAACAACGAGTTTGCACCCTTGTAATAGGCTATCGAGCCAGGCTTGGAAGCCAGGTGTATTCACCTAAAACCCCGGGTTATCTTGCCTCTTTAAGTAAGCCACTCCGTCCATGTAAACCTGGTATGACCCATCAAACGTTTGACAAGTCAATCCCATGGACCCTGAACTTGTCAAAGTTAAAACGGTGATTGGTTAAAGATTGAGGTCCATCTTAACAGGCTTTGCAAAATGGTTTAACTCAGCGGCCCGGCAGCCCATGAAAAGCCCCGATTTAGGGCCTGACAGCCCATGAAAAGCCTTGCATATTTCTTGTCTTTGCTATTTTTTATGATAAGGGATTTATGAATATTTCCTGATAAACTGGTATTCATTACAGCCTGGCATGACTTTCAACGCTTAGTTGTCACTACATGATCAGTTGTAAACCGGTAGTATTTTCTTCCGGTCTGGTTTTGACTATATGTTATCAGCATTATGCGGCTATTATAGCCCAATATGGTTTTTATATGAACCGGCAAGAGGGAAGGAGTTATCAACACTCTGGATTGGTCTTTCTTCACCTATACCATACAAGCAGTTGGTCAGCCAATGAGGTATGTCACAGATATTATTTATTTTATCTGGTTAATATAAATCTTGATTATCCATCCAAGTTATGTATATATTTTTGGGCATCATGACGCGTCCAGTGGTAAACCACTAGGTCGCTTTCATGTTCTTCTATGCAGGAACACTAATTGTAATGGACTATGCATAAATAGATCCCAAAAGTGGAACAAATTTTCAAAGTATCAAGCATCACAAGCATGCTCGATGGCATGGCAGATAAAGGTGTTTCTGCTATCCTATTACAAGGACCTTGAAAATGGCCCAAATTAAATGATTGTTCTCAAGCAGTGGCAGACTGTAGCTGATAAACCGGACGCCGGTTTAGGATTCTTCATCGGGACGGCTTGATGATTGAGGGTCATCTTGTGCAGTCACATCCTCTTCGTCCCTCCCAGACGCTGGAAATCAACCGTTGACCAATCGATTCTGGTTAAAGCTTGAAACACGGATTCTTCATGGATAAGGCTAGAGGGGTCAATGTCAGGAGCGTAAGTATGCTTACGGATTGGAGGCACAAGCTCTTCAACATCATGGATCACAGCGGGCTGTCTCTTTACCTCAGCATCGTAAACCGGCTGGAAGTGAGATAAATCTGTGTCCTCTGGCAGTTTGCTTGCTATTGGCCGCATCTCCTTTGTCAGCCTTCGCAGATCGTCATTATTGAAGTCTGAGCCGTTTTCTTTCACGCCAGGATATCCTTTGATTATATCTGCCAGTTCAAGATCTGGAATCCACGCCTTGGCCCGGATTAGCGCGGTCAGCGCTCCTGATCTTGTGGCTGATCTCTTCAGTTCGGTTATCCGGGCGGGTAGCATGGCCAGCTTCTCAAGTGTTTCCTTTATCAACGATGGCGCCGGCTTGTTATAGGCTGCAGTGCAAATGGCACGCTGGGATCCAGAGAACAGCTATTCTATTAAGGTGTAAGCCGCTTTAAGTTTCATCCGCATATCAGAGCCCAGATGAGCAATGCGGGTCCCTCTCATGGTTTAGCATCAGTAAATCGGCTATTGATAAGATCTTAGGAATTAGATGAACGGCATGTGAGAGCACTTACCAAATGTTGGAGAAATGGGCTACGGGTAGGCTAACCCAGGCCCAGAACCTTTCAAGACATCGGGGCAGGCTGCACCCCTCAAGAGCCCAGGACAAAGAGCCGCCTTCTGAGAGTCGGCGGCAAGGCAGCCGACTGCCCACACGCGGCCGAGTCCCAGGGACGACTTCAGGCTGAGCCGACTCCTGACTGGCGACTTACAGAGAAGCCGGCCATGGGGAGTCGGCCTGCGACGCCAACAACCCCCATGCCCTCATAAAGAGGGACGGGACAGGGAGTGGCCATAGTAAGGTCCATTCCCACCCTTTTCCAAGGGCAGACGTGGCCGCAGTACGCCGTACCCGCGGAGATCTCCGCCCGGCGCGACACTGTTGCCATGCCGGCCCTGACGTCAGCCCCAGTGGGCGGAGTCCTGTGCCCACGACGGCCTACCGGGACGACCCAGGAACGACAGGTCCCACCAGTCGGCGGGCGTACGGAAGACGGGGAGAGCGCCACCAGTCGGCCCAGTTGGGAGTCGGCCCCAGGAGTCGGCCGGCCCCTCCCACGGGCCCCACGCGCCATTAACCAGACGTGATAGGGAGTGGCCACGGTGATCGCCCGCCAGACGGCGGAGCTGTCGCCATGACCCCATGACCGAGCCCGCGTCATTAGAGGCACAACTACAGTAATCTATAGCCGGCAAGACCCGCCCATGGCAGATGCGGCCTGTCAGCTCCGTACCGAGCCAGTCGGCGGGGCCCACCAGTCGGCGGGCCCCAGGAGTCGGCGGATAAGACAGCGGCCAGAGAGACTGATGGCTGGGCCCGTGTCCAGCCAGGATTACCATTGTACCCCTGGGGGTAGGCCTATATAAACCCCCCAGGGCACCCATGCAAAGGGTTGGAATCCATTAGCACTAGACCAGATCATATAGGAAGGAGAGAGCTAGCCTTGCCTTCTCCTACCTCCAGGAAACACTCAAGGAGCAACCGTGTACACACTTTGCCATAGTGATCATGCGGAGACCCCGCAGAGCAGCAGTAGGGGTATTATCTCCACGGAGAGCCCCGAAGCTGGGTAAGATTCGCCGGCGTGCATGCCTTCGCCTTATCCTGTTTCCAGGCACCGGCGACGTTCTACTCGCCCCCACCATGATAAGCCATCCTTTGGCATATGTGGCACCCAACCCCCGACATTTGGCGCCCACCGTGGGGCCTGGTGCACCATCGTCCGGAGACCTGCTCTGGACGGGAACCCTTTTCCTCCCTGGCGAGTGCAGCCAGCCCGGCACGCTAGACGGAGTTTGCGGGACGCGCCGCACGGCGCTGAGATCGTCTGCGCAGCCAGCTGCCTCGCTGATCTTGTCGGCGAGGTTCGCCTCTCCGACGAGCCTGCATCCGACGCAGGCACGGGCGGCCCCGAGAGCCTCCTTGCGGGCCTCCTTGGCCAACTCCACGTTGCCGGCGAGCCTGCCGTGGACTTGGAGTCCGTAGGCTCCACCAACCCGATGCTGGTCGACTCCGACACCGTGTCACTCGACGCGTTCCCCACCAACCTGGTGGTCTACGATGGGCCGCTCCCTCGTGCGGAGAGCGACGGAAGCACCGTCACATAGGTGCTCGTCATCGGTCATGACGAGCCTCCCGGCGGAGGAGCGCATGACCCACTTGGTGCGGCATTACAAGACCTGTCACCGCCCATTCTGGAAGACGCTGACGCAGAGACGCTGGAGGCGCGCCGCCTCCAGCTCGTCGAAGGCGTGAAGAAGCTGGCTAGCATGAGACGCTTGTCAGAAGCCTACCAGCGTGAGATGGATCGCGCTATGGGTGGCTCGCCAGCCCTAGCTGGGCCCAGCCACTTAGGCGCGGTCCAGCAGCGCGGCGTGGCCATCACCAACCTATTCGGGGCAAATCGCCCTATGTACGCCACGCCTGTGGAGAACATTCGAGCCGCCCAGGTGGCGGCGGACGAGCTGGACAACTTCGAGGGAGAAGAGCGCCGCCTGATGACGGAGCGAGTCCAGCGGCTCCTCGACGCGGCTACCGCGCAGAATGAGGCCGGCTGCCGCACAGAGGCGCCGCAGCGACAAAACGACGACCCGCCTCGATGCCAAGACCAAGGCGCGACGTCTCGGACACCGACTGGCGGCGCCCGAGGAAGGAAAGACAAGGATCCGGCTGTCAGCCGCAGTCGGACTCACATTACCATAGAGCGCGACCAGGACGGCCGCCCAAGAGCAGTAGAACGACGGGACGACTGTCCGCCTCCTCCTCCTTGCAAGGAAAGGTGAGTCTCCCCGCCGCCTGTTGACCATCCGACTCTCGGCGACCGCCTTGGCCGCCGAGACGGAGTCGGAGAAAACGACGCCCGCCACCGGATCGACCGACTTCACCGATCCCTGGCGCTGGAAGAAGAAGACGAGTTGGGTCCGCCTTGTTTCGGGCCCCGCATTCGAGACAAGCCCTTTCCCAAAGGGTTCACGCTCCCAAGAGACACGCCCAAGTACACCGGCTCCGTGAAGCCAGAGGACTGGCTGGTTAACTACTCCACGGTCGTCAACATAGCGAACGGCAACAAGCGCGTTGCCGTAAAATACGTTCCGCTCATGCTCCAGGGCACGGCCCGGACATGGCTGAACAGCTTGAAGCCCCGCAGCATCAACAGCTGGGTCGACTTCACCGATGCATTCATCCGCAACTACACAAGCACGTACAAGCGTCCTCCCAAACCTCGCCAGCTTTCCTTGTGCGTGCAAGGCCCCAATGAGTTGACTCGCGACTACCTCACACGTTGGGCCGAGCTCCGAAACTCTTGTGAGGGCGTGCACGTTGGGCCGAGCTCCAGCTTGGCGTCCATCAGCCGATTCATCAATCGGCTGGGCGAGAAAGCTCTCCCCTTATACCGGCTCATGAAGAAGACCACTTTTTTAAAGTAGAACCACAAGGCGGACGAAGCCTTTCTCCAGTTGAAGAAGATGTTGACTACTCCACCCGTTATGGCGGCTCCGACTCCTAAGGAGCCTATGCTCCTGTACATCGCCGCCACCAGCCGGGTAGTCAACACAGTCATTGTAGTGGAACGCAAGGAGGAAGGCAAGGCACTACCTGTCCAAAGATCGGTATATTACCTGAGTGAAGTGCTATCAACCTCCAAGCAGAACTACCCCCACTACCAGAAGATGTGCTATGGCGTGCACTTTGCCGCCAAGAAGTTGAAGCCTTACTTTCAAGAGCATCCAATCACTGTGGTCTGCACGGCCCCACTTGCCGAGATCATCAGAAGCCGAGATGCTTCTGGCCAAGTGGCCAAATGGGCCATAGAGCTGGTTCCCTACACCATCCACTACCAGCCCCGCACCGCTATCAAGTCACAAGCACTGGCCGACTTCCTCGTCGACTGGGCCGAGACCCAGTACCTACCACCAGCGCCCGACTCCACCCATTGGTGGATGCATTTCGACGGCTCCAAGATGCGCACCGGCTTGGGAGCCAGCGTTGTCCTCACTTCTCCTAAAGGCAACAAGCTCAAATACGCACTGCAAATCCACTTCGCCGCCTCCAACAACGTCGCCGAATACGAGGCGCTCATTCACGGGCTCCGGCTTGCCAAAGAACTTGGCATTCGCCGGATCCTGTGTTATGGTGACTCCGACTTAGTGGTCCAGCAGTCATCTGGCGACTGGGACGCCAAAGATGCAAACATGGCGAGTTATCGTTTCCTAGTGCAGCAACTCAGTGGATATTTCGAGGGGTGCGAGTTCCTCCATGTGCCAAGAAGCGACAACGACCAAGCAGATACCCTGGAATGAATCGGCTCCACCCGCCAAGCAATACCATCCGGCATCGCCCTTCAACGCCTCCTCAAGCTGTCTGTCAAGCCTTCACCAGAATCAGACTCCATCTTTGTGCCGGCTCCTCCCGAAGAAGTCGGATCCGACTCCAGAGCTCCGACAGACGGTACGAGGATTTTGGCAGATGGCTCCAAAGCCGCCACAGTCGAAGTCGGCCCAGGGACTACAGAACCCGGCCCGGGGACTGCGGCGGCCAGCCCGAAGACTCCAGAACTCGGCCCGAGGGCTGCACCAGTCGGACCGGGGACTTCATTAATCCAGCAAGCGGTTGCTGACTCCAGCCCACCGCCTCCCAGCCCAGCCGCCCTCGTCCAAGTCGCAGTTCTGGCAATCGAAGAAATAGCGGCACCCTCATGGGCCCAGCCCATCCTCAAATACCTGGTGAGCAAAGAGCTGCCGACTGATGAGATCTTAGGTCGGCAAGTACAACGCCGAGCGACAGCCTATACCATAGTCAACAAAGAGCTGGTCAGGCGCCGCGTCACTGGTGTCTACCAGCGCTGCGTAGAGCCAGAGCAAGGCCAAGCAATTCTCAAAGACATCCATCAAGGCGAGTGCGGCCACCATGCGGCTTCAAGAGCACTCGTTGCCAAAGCCTTCCGACACGGTTTCTTTTGGCCAACGGCCTTAGAAGAGGCCAAGGAATTGGTCCAAAAATGCAAAGGGTGCCAGAAGTTCCGCTCCAAGCCGCATCAGCCGGCTTCTACAATCAAGACCATCCCCATTGCCTGGCCCTTCGCAGTTTGGGGCCTAGACATGGTGGGACCATTCAAGACGGCACGAGGTGGCTTAACTTACTTACTTGTCGCGGTGGACAAGTTCACCAAGTGGATAGAAGCAAAGCCAATCAAGAAACTGAATGGTCCGACTGCCGTGACTTTCATCTCCGACATCACAATTCGGTACGGCATACCACACAGCATCATCACCGACAACGGCACGAATTTTGCCAAAGGCACCTTGGCATGTTTCTGCGCGACACAGGGCATCCGACTGGACCTAGCGTGAGGGCCGGCTGTTGGCACTCAGCCGGTCCAGCATCTACCAGCAGAGCCTGCGCAGATACTACAACAAGAAGGTCAGGCCGAGATCTTTCCAAGAGGGTGACCTTGTGCTCCGACTGATCCAGCGAACAGCCGGCCAGCACAAGCTGTCAGCGCCTTGGGAAGGCCCCTTCATCATCAGCAAAGTGCTGGGCAACGACTCCTACTACCTGATCGACGCTCAGAAGCCCCGAGCACGCAAGAGGGACGACTCCGGCAAAGAGACAGAGCGGCCATGGAATGCAAATCTCCTCCGAAAATTTTACAGTTAAACGCAGTATGTACCACGCTACCCTTTGTATTAAAAGTACCAAGACTTCGCCCCCCCCCCCGAGAAGAGCTCGGGGACTGCCCTCTTTTATCTATATGATAAGAATTATGCCTTCGAGTATATTACTCTTTGTTATGCCGCTTGGCACCGGGTTCGACTAGTCGGCCCGGGGACTTGCCGCCCTGCGCTATGAAATGCTTCCTGCAGCCGAACAAGTAGTGTGTGGCGCCTAAGCCGTCTCCTGTCACAAGCCACAGCTCGTAGAGCGACTGTCTGGTGGGCAGGAGTAAGGAAGAAGGGGCGTCCACATGGAAAATGGCTAAGGACTCAAAGCATAAACATAGCTTAAAGTCGGCTTCCAGCCTTTTTTCGCAAACCAACTCTTGAACAGTCGGCTTGCCGCCTTCTATCTGACTTGCTAAACAACTCTAAAACGGCTAAGTACCTGCCTTCCCAAAGTGACCAAGAATTTGATCCAGCAGCAGTCCGCAGAGCGGCTGTCCGACTGACAAAGACGGTAACTGTGGGAAGGCGGCAAAGGAAAAAAGCCAAAAGAGTAATGAGCAAGAAAAGATAGAAGTCGGATGAATATTTACATAACAAAGGCCCTTGGCCAAACCTTCGAGCAGAAGTTCAAAATACACCCCGCGGGTGGAATTGTGCGAATTAACAAGTTCTTCGAAGACTATTAAAACAGATAAAACAAAGATAACGTGGCAGCCTAGGAGGCGGCAGACGGGTTCGGAGGATCGGAGGAGACGACGGTGTTGGATGTTGGGGCGGCCGGCTGGGCGGTCTCGGCTTGATCACCTCCGGCGGCAGTCGGCTCGGGCGGGCACGGCTCGTTGCTGGAGGCGCGGTCGAGCTGAGGCTGGCCATCCGCTCCGTCTTCCGGTGCCTCCGTGTCGCTTCCGTCCTCCTCCTCGTCTTCCTCCTCGACGCTGGAGCCGATCACCACCGCCGAGTCCTCACCGTAGTCTGGGTTCATCCCAAACCACTCCGGCGGGGTCCTCCCTGCCGTCTTCAGCCCGCTCGGGGACAAAGATGCTGGTGTCAGTGTACTCGGCGATCGCCGCTGCACGCTTGACAAGGGCGTCTTCCGCGGCTGTCAGCTCCGGCTGGGCCTCTGACCGGAGTGTGGCCAGCCGGTCTAAGTCCAGCCTTGGAGACCACGCCTTGACAATTCCAAAGGCTCGGTGTGCTCCAGCCCGGGCTGAGGAACCCTTCTAGGCCTCAAGACGGCCAGCCGCGACCTCCAGCCAGTCGGTTGTCCGACTGGGGGTGCGCGGAGCCTGCACGTCTGGCCATAGGGCGGCGATCGCTTGGGCGCCGACACGTTGAAGCCGGCACAGCATCCGGTGGGCCGGCCGCAGACGAGCCCCAATGCTCAGAATATGCTCGTCAAGGGTCCGGGGGGCATCGGCGACGATCTCCGCACCATCTGCCCTCCGCTCCTCACGGTCAGCCTCGATAGCTTGAATGGCGGCCTGCGAGTGGCCGGGGAAGAAGTCTGCCAAGACGGAAAGAATGAAGAACAAGTCAAAAAACCAGGAGTCGGCTCGACCTATAGTCGGCGCCTCGAAGAAGAAAAGCAAAGAAGCTCACCGTCGACGAGGTCCTCGATCTCGTGGAAGCCGGAGGCCAGCATTGCCTCCTTGTCAGTCCAGGAGGAGCGCTCACTCGCGAACTCAGCCAGGAGGGCGGCCTCCTCTTCTTTCGCCTCCTTCTGCGTCTTCTTAAGCAGCTCCTTCTGCTCTGCCAATTGTGCGGCCAACAGATCACGCTCTGCGGCGAGCTTGCTGCACTCCTCCCCCTTGGAGCGCAACGCGGTGTTGGCTTCGCTCAGCTTCTGTTGAAGAGTGGCGTTGGCCTCTAAAGAGAAAGAAGAAAGAAGGCGTTAAGTCATCAACAAAGAAGGTCGCCAGGGAGATCCGGCCCAACTGCTCAGCAGTCGGCCCGAATCTCGGGGACTACAGCCCGCGGGTGCGCCAGCGCGCCCCCACAAAGAAGAAAAAGGACTCACTCCGGCTCTCCGACAGGTCGGCGGTCCGCTTGCCCAGCTCTTCAACGTTGCGGTTGAAGGCGGTGACACGAAGGTTGTGATAGTCATGCGACAAGTATTTTAGACAAAAGTTAGTACCCGGAACTCACCAATTGGAGTTCCGGGCCGCCTGCTCAGCAGTCGGCCAGAAACTCGGGGACTACGCCCAGTGGGTGCGCTGGAGCGCCCCCAAAGAGAGGAACAAGAAAACAAAGACAAAGGAGAAAGCATACTCGGATGGCTGCCCGCGACGCCAGGTGCGCCTTGGTGCAGTTTTGGATAGCGTCGCTCTCATCTCGCAGCTTTGTCTGGACATCCAGAAGCGCCTGGTTCAGCGGGCCCGTGCCGCCTCCTCGCACCCACCCAATGGGCACGTGTAAGTGCATCTAGTGCCACCCCTAGTTGGTTTTGGAGTATTGACGACAAACCTAGTTGAGGGACTAATGTGTTTGTGAGAATTGCAGGATAACACAAGTAGAAGTCCCTCATTGATTCGGTTTTACTACCAGAGATGACCCCTAAAAATGTAAGAGGACATTGAAGACAAAGGTGGTATGTGAAGACATTCACATTGAAGACTATGACAAGAGAAGACATCGCATGAAGACTATGGAGCGCGAAGACTTAGTTCTTTTGTCTATCTTTTTCTTCTTTGTTGAGTCATAGGAACCACCGTACTGTTAAGTGGGGTCCAAGAGAACCAGTCAGAATGACTGAAGTGATGCTTAACCAAAATCCTATGTCTTCGAGTGAAGACTATGAGAGCAAATCTTGTCCAGAGTTGGATAAGTCAGCTTTGCTTGTAGCCCAAGTAAAGTTGCCGTGTGTGTTTGAAATCTGACCGTTGGAACACGTGTCAGTTCCTTAGTGACCGAGGGTCATTTCGAACAAATCAGGTCGGGTTGCCTAGTGGCTATAAATAGCCCACCCCCTACAACCATAAACGGTTGGCTGCTCAGAGTTAGAGTACGGCTTTTGTCGTTTGAGAGCAACCCACCTCGAAGCCTTTGAGAGAGGATTCCTTGCGAGGATAAAGCCCTAACCACCCAGAGTCAAAGAGTGTTAGGCATCACTGAAGTCTTCCTGTCTGTGTGATCTAAAGACTTATTACACTTGAGGACTGTGAATCCTCCAGCCGGTTAGGCATCGCGTTCTGAGCATCCAAGAGTCATTGTGGATCGCCGGTGAATGAAGTCTGTGAAGGTTTGGAAGTCTACCTTGAAGACTTACCAGAGTGATTGGGCGAGGACTGGGTGTCCTTAGCTCAAGTGGAATAAGGTGAAGACGAGGTCTTCTGAGTTCAATCTCAGCCTCCCTAACCAGACGTACAGTTGTCACAGCAACTGGAACTGGTCCAACAAATCATTGTCTTCAACGAGTCACTGGTTTCATCCTTTCCCTCCCTTTACTTACTGTTGGTCCTTGTGAAGTCATTGTACAATTGCATCACCATTTGGCTTCATTGAGTGATTACCTGTTCTGATTGGCTTCACAATATCTTCCTGCCTGATCCTTACTGCCTAGCTGCTATTAGTCATTGCACTTTCACTTCATTGAATACTTGACTATGGCTTGCCTAGTGTAGTCTACCTTCCGCTGCATGGTAATAGGTTTATTTCTATCGTTTGTCTTCAAAACTTCCATGTTTTGAAGACTTTCATAAAAATTGCCTATTCACCCCCCTCTAGTCGATCACTAGCACTTTCAATTGGTATCAGAGCAAGGTACTCCCTTGTTCTGTGTGATTCGGTTTAACCACCTGGAGTTTCATCTATGTCGACTGCAGGGATAATTAAAGTCTCTGCTGCATGCCGCGTCTTCGATGGAACTGAATATCCCTACTGGAAGAATAAGATGCGCATGCATCTTGAAGCCATTGATGTCGACCTATGGTATGTCGTCAAGAATGGCGTTCCCAAGGCTGGAGAAGGTGTCACCGCTGCTGATATCAAGAAGTTCGTTCAACTGGACTCTACTGCCAAGAACATCATTTGTGGTCATCTGACCAAAGGACAGTATGGCCGCGTGAGTGCTTTGGAAACGTCTAAGCTAGTCTGGGACTGGCTCTCCAAGGTCAACGAAGGCGTCTCAACCCAGAGAGATCAGAGAATCAGTGTCCTTCGCAACCTCTTCAACCGCTTCAAGAGAAATGACAATGAGAATGTCCAGCTCACGTTTGATCGACTCACTGACATCACAAATGAGCTTCAAGCCCTCGGCGCTACTGAGATCACCAAGCATGAAGTCGTCAAGACACTCCTGAGATCACTTGACAGCTCGTTTGACACCCTAGCCCTGATGATTCAAGAACGTCCTGACTTCAAGACACTCGATCCGTCTGACATCCTTGAGAGGCTCAACTCACACGAGTTTCAGCTTTCTGAGAAAAGAGACATCTACGGTCCCAACTATGGGCGAACTCGGGCCTTGAAGGCAAAAGCTGTCTCCTCATCTGAAGAAGAATCTGACAGCAGTTCTGATGATCCTGAAGACATTGGAAAGGAGCTTGCTATGCTTGTGAAGAAGTTCCAAAAATTCACCAAGAAGAAAGGCTTCAGAAAGTCTTCATGATCAAGCTGAAGGAATGATGAAGCTTCTGGTCATGACTACAAGAAGAGAACATGCCACAAGTGCAAGAAACCTGGCCACTACATCTCTGAGTGTCCGCAGTGGGACAATGAGAACAACAAGAAGAAGCAGAGCAAGGAGTATGACTCTGACGACAAGAAGAAGAAGAAGAAGAAGAAGAAGAAGAAGAAGAAGAAGAAACACTCAAAGTCTTCTTCCAAGTCTTCCTCAAAGTCTTCATCACACAAGAAGAGCTCATCTGGCAAGGCACGTGCGTTTGTTGGCAAGGAAATGGATTCAGAGGAGGAGTCCGCTTCTGAGGAGGCGGAGGTGGAGTCTGAGGAGGAGCCCAATTCTGGCGTTGCGAGTCTGGCTACAGCATACGTTGCCAAGTCCATCTTCAACACTGAAGACAATGACTTCATCACCGACACCGATAAAAATGAAAAGGACTACTCCGCTCCTTCCTACTGCTTCATGGCATGCGGTGCCAAGGTAAACACACGCACTACTCACTATCAAACATCTAGTGACGATGACTCTGATTGTGGTTCCAAACCCAGCTACAAAACACTTGCTAAAATTGCAACTGAACAACAGAAAGCTGTGGAACATATTCAAAAACTGTTAGACAAAAGCGATGATTTGTTAGACGCTGAAATGACTCGATCTCAGTCCTTAATTGAAGACATAAAAAATCTTCACGTTAAGTATGAGGAACTTGAAAGTCGTCATGAAACTCTCTCAACAACTCATGAAAAGCTTTCCTATGATTATCTTCAAAGGAAGCAAGATCTTGAGAAATTGAGAGCGGCTCATGAAGATCTTCAAAAGGAAAACGAGTCACTTCGCGCCGAATAGATCAGTTCAGCTCAGGAAGGATTTGAACCACCATGTCTTAAATGCATTGAGCGTGATAGCGCTACTTCTGTTGCTGAATGTTCTACTGCTGCTACTATTGCAATATCTTCAACTGCTGATGTGGTAACTAAGCCCTCTGCTGAGGATACCACTGCTATTGCTGATGAGAATGCTAGGTTGAAGACACTGCTTGAAACAGGGATGTACAAAAGTCTCAAAGGGCATCAGACACTATGTGATGTCCTCAAAAGGCAGATCCTGAACCAAAACCCTAGGAAAGAGGGTGTTGGGTTCGAAAGCAAAATGAATGATGATGGCTCTTATTGGAAATCTGAGCAGTACCCCAAAACCACATGGGTTGCTGCAAAGGGACCTTTAGTGGATCCATTCACTCTATCTGGCTTCACTTGTGCTAATCCCATTGTTATTGATGAATCCTTTGATGCAAACTATAAACTGTTTAAGAATCAGAATGGTGAAGTGTTTGCCAGATATATTGGTACTAACTGCAGGAATGGGGCGCCTATGAAGAAGGTCTGGGTGCCGAAAAGGTGTTTGGAGAATCTTCCTGTGAATGTCGTCATGACACCATAAGTGAAGAAGACAAAACCCAGACCACAGGCTTCATACGGCCCAAAGGCTTCATATAGACAGAGGACTCACCTGAGTCGCACTAATGCAAATGTTTTGCAGGGAAGCCATACTCAGGCCTATGAATATGAGCGTAGTTCATCAAACCGCCATGTTCATAAGACGAAGAACTATTCTGCTTATTCTTATGAATACTATTGTCCACCTGCAAGACTTTTTGCTAGGGCTCCAAAGCCAAAGTTCTCAGATGCTGCACTTAGACTCATTGCTTCGAAGCCACCCTTGAAGATGTGGGGGGCTAAGAAAGCTTAACTCTCTTTTGCAGGGAAAGGTCTCCAGCTGAAAACCAAAATCGTCTGACGCTATTGCTGGGGACTTTAAACATCTTGTAGGGCGCAAGATCAAATGCCCAAATGGTCTTATTATGTACTTTGTTCCTGAGTCGCTTGCTACTTGCCCTATTAGTCCTAATCTCGATCTAAGCTTTCATAATCCATTGGCTCGTCAAATGTTTTTGCTTCACAATTCTCTTCGTGAAGCCTATCCCCCAAACTGCATTGTAGGGTACGACACCAGCTGCTTCAGAATGGATTATTGATAGTGGGTGTACCAATCACATGACTGGCAAGCGAAGCCTTCTCATGGACTCAACCTTACGTCCATCTGACAAAAGTCACATCACATTTGCTGACACTGGTAAAAGCAAGGTATTGGGTCTAGGTAGAGTTGCAATCTCAAAGGATCAACACATGGATAAATCATGCTTGTTGAATCCCTTGGTTTCAACATAATGTCTGTCTCAATGCTTTGCGATTTAAACATGATTGTGATGTTTGGAAAATATCGTTGCCTTGTTCCAATGGAATATAACAAGTCTCTAGTGTTTGAAGGGTATCGGAAAGATGATTTGTACATGGTAGATTTCTCAGCAGGACCACAACTTGCAGTATGTCTTCTAGCAAAAGCTTCTGAATGCTGGCTCTGGCATCGGAGGCTAGGGCATGCTGGCATGAGGAACCTCCACACCCTTGCAAGGAAGAATCATGTCATAGGCATCGAGGGCATCAAGTTCAAGAAGGATCACTTATGCGGTGCCTGTGAAGCAGGAAAGTTGATGAGGGCCAAGCATCCTTCAAAGACAATCATGACAACGACTCAACCCTTCGAACTGCTCCCCATGGACCTTTTTGGTCCCACTCATTACTCAACTCTTACTACTACTGCTTGTCTCTATGGCTTTGTCATTGTTGATGATTATTCAAGATATACTTGGGTGCATATAATCCTCTACAAGACTGAAGTGCAGGATGTCTTCAGACGCTTCGCCAATCGAGCAATGAACAACTATGGCGTCAAGATAAAGCACATCAGAAGTGACAATGGCACTGAATTCAAGAACACTGGCCTGGATACATATCTTGATACTTTGGGCATCACACATGAATTCTCAGCTCCGTACACGCCACAGCAGAATGGCGTCGTTGAACGCAAGAACAGAACACTTATTGAGATGGCTCGGACGATGCTTGATGAATACAAGACTCCAAGAAAATTCTGGCCTGAAGCCATTGATACTGCATGCCATATCATCAACCGTGTTTATCTTCACAAGCTTCTGAACAAGACATCCTATGAGCTCCTTACTGGCAAGAAGCCAAATGTCAGTTACTTCAGAGTATTTGGTGCCAGGTGCTAGATCAAGGATCCACATCACACTTCAAAATTTGCACCAAAAGCACACTAAGTCTTTATGCTTGGATATGGAAAGGATTCGCACTCCTACAGAGTCTTCAACCTTTTTCACTATAAAGTGGTTGAAACAGTGGATGTGCAGTTCGATTAGACTAACGGCTCACAAAGAGAGCACCTGCCAAACGTGCTAGATGAAGTTCCATCCAGTGAATCAATCAAACTTATGGGAACTGGAGAAATCATACCTTCTGAAGCTCAGCCTGAAGAGGAACTTATCATCTCCGCACTTGATCAACCTGAAGACAATGCTCAGCCTGAAGACATTCCTTCTAACGATGACAATGATCAGCAAGAGCAAAATCTTCGTCCTGTACATCCTTGTGTTGCAAATGAAGTACAGATTGAGAGAATAATTGATAGCATCAATGCACCAGGTCCACTCACTCGTTCAAGGGCAACATAGCTAGCAAATTTCTGTGGGCACGTCGCATTCGTCTCAATATCTGAACCCAAGAAAGTTGAAGAAGCCTTCATGGAACCTGAATGGATTCAAGCTATGCAAGAAGAGCTTCAACAGTTTGAGCTGAATAATGTATGGGAACTGGTTAAGCGTCCTGATCCTCGCAAGCACAATATAATAGGCACCAAATGGATATATCGCAACAAGCAAGATGAGCATGGTCAAGTTGTCAGAAACAAAGCTCGTCTCGTTGCTCAAGGATACACTCAAGTTGAAGGGATTGACTTCGATGAAACATTTGCTCTTGTGGCTAGACTTGAAGCCATACACATACTGCTGGCCTATGCAAATCATCATAACATTCTTCTATATCAAATGGATGTGAAGATCGCTTTTCTCAATGGCAAGATTGAATAAGAAGTGTATGTTGCACAGCCGCCTGGCTTTGAAGATCCAAAACATCCTGACATGGTGTACAAGCTCAACAAGGCGCTGTATGGCCTCAAACAAGCCCCTCGGGCTTGGTATGACACACTCAAAGACTTCCTGAAGAGCAAAGGCTTCAAACCTGGTTCCCTCGACCCCACTCTCTTCACGAAGACATATGATGGTGAAATGTTTGTGTACCAAATATATGTGGATGACATTATCTTCGGATGCACCAATCAGAAATACAGTGAAGAGTTTGGATATATGATGCAAGAGCAATATCAGATGTCCATGATGGGTGAGCTGAAGTTCTTCCTCGGTCTTCAAATACGTCAGCAACGCAACGGCATCTTCATATCTCAAGAGAAGTATCTCAAAGATTGCCTGAAGAAATTTGGGATGCAAGACTGCAAAGGCTTCACGATGCCAATGCGAGCCAAACATCATATGGGTCCCGACGACAATGGTAAAGAGTTCGATCAAAAGGTATACTGCTCCATGATTGGTTCTTTACTTTATTTATGTGCATCTAGGCCAGATATTATGCTTAGTGTTTGCATGTGTGCTCGATTCCAAGCGGCACCAAAGGAATCGCATCACTTAGCTGTGAAGTGAATTCTTCGATATTTGGCTTACACCCCAACACTAGGATTATGGTATCCAAAGGGCTCAGAGTTTGATCTGGTTGGATTCTCGGATGCTGATTATGCTGGTGAGAAGGTGGATCGCAAGTCTACATCAGGCACATGTCATTTTCTGGGACGATCACTTGTATGTTGGTCTTCAAAGAAGCAGAACTGTGTATCTCTCTCCACTGCTGAATCTGAATACATTGCTGCTGGATCTTGCTGCGCTCAGCTTCTGTGGATGAAGCAAACACTCAAAGACTATGGCATTCATCTGAAGCAAGTTCCACTCTACTGCGACAATGAAAGCGCCATCAAGATTGCCAACAACCCAGTTCAGCACTCAAAGACAAAGCACATTGAAATCCGTCATCACTTTCTCAGAGATCATGTTGTGAAGGAAGATATTGATATCATACACGTCAACACTGAAGAGCAATTGGCAGATATCTTCACCAAGCCCATGGATGAGAAGAGATTTTGCAAGTTAAGGTGTGAGCTAAATATCTTGGAATCCTCAAATGTCCTATGATCAGGCACACATCCTAACACTTATGCATATTGATGACTTAGATGTGCAACACATGAAGTAAAGTATATATTCAATCAATGAAGACTTACATTCTAAGTGTGAATACATTAATGTGGAATTTGACTTCGGAGCACCACGATAATTGTGCGCTGTGTCTGGGTCTAATACTTCCTATACGGTGGGTAACGCCACCACCAAATTCTTCTGTTTGAAGTGTTTTACCTAAGGTGTTACATTTGCTATGTCTTCACATTTTGTTTGTCTTCATTTTCAACTTGTCTTCATGATTATCGTCACTATGTTGATTTGATTGTCTTTCTCATATATATATATATACTAGTGTTCTGTCCTCTACAACATTCTACAGCATTCACTTATAGCTATGTCTTCTTGTTGAATCTTTTGAACTAAGTGAATGTGATCGGACCCTAACCTCTCTATGCTTTCTATCTCAAACTCTATCTGTCCAAATCATATGCATTCTCTTTAAACTGTCGAATGTCTTCTCTGCGTCCTTGTCAGCAGAAGATACAGAGACAAACATTAAGTCCATTTTCAATGCTAATTTCTTCACCTGAAACCCGGAGAAGTAGGAACGACCACCCGACAATCCAGGCGTGCGTGGGAACATGGAACAACCTCCGATATGTTGCATGATGGCCACGTGTCCTTCAGATGTGAATCGCCAGGGGCACCTGTGTAATAACACTGTCCCTGTCCCTATAAATACACGCCTCACCACAGTCATTATCCTTTCTTCCACTCTCACACAAACCCTAGCGCCACCGCTAGCCCTCGACGACACCGGCGACGAAGCGCTTAGCTGCCGCGACCTCTCCGACGCCGTCTTCACGCCGGCCGCGGACATCATCTTCTCCGCCGTCGCTGTAGGTGTCCTCCGTCGCCAAGTTAGGGCATGGACGATCGAACTGCTTGGCCTCCTCTTCCACTCCGTCTAGCAGTTCTTCGTGTGGTAAATAAAACTTCCTTTTTATGGCCCCTTTGATCCTATAGATTCATCACTTTCTGCCACAAGAAGTTTCTATTCACAGAAGTTGGATCTATTTCATACTACATCTCATAATATGCCTAGTATGTTCACTTATGCTTCACAAAGTAGTCAGATTCCTCACTTGTACTGATCCGTGGATTCGTACAAATCTGGAACCAACTCTTTATCTATGAGTGAATGTCTTCGCATGATGAGGTCAATGTCTTCTAAACTGATTTATCTTCAAAATCTTTTGAGAATGCATATGACCTCTTCCCCTTCCCTCGCACCTTAATGCTGTCACAGGTACATGTCCATGGGAGAATCCCTTGGTTCTCATAGTCTGCATTCATTTGCAGAATTCTTACAGCATCATATAAATTCTCCCGAAGCCAGTTCCTGTTTAACCCGCAGCCGGAAGCCTTTGAAACCTTTGAACATGTTGAAGCCATTCAGTTTAAAGTTCATGGCTACAGAGAAATATACAAGGAAGGGAGGCAGACAGCGCCGTGGAAACACTGCTAAGGACCTGCCACCAGATCTATATTAGCAATACAAGTCAGATCCAGAAGAAACCTATGGAGAACGCAAGAACCGAATCCAATGGATTCGAAGACATTGGGCAGAGGAATGGTTCAACTACAGATTCGTCACCGACGAATATGCTGAGAAGAGTGCCATCAAGGGACCATGGGGAGATATCACATACAAAGGTCTTCAGCCCAAATCACAGTTCGAAGCTATTGCTCAAGGCTTTTACCCATGCATGCTTCGTGGACCTCAGCCTGCTAATGCCGACCCATCCTTTCTGTTATGGTGTCGCGAAGACAATCTCTTCAAGCGCAACTATCAGTTTGCACAGAACTCTACCAAGGAAAACAAGAAGTCATTAGGATTAGACTTCAACCCAGGCCCCTCTGTGCCACGTGCCGATGGCACGCGAGAAGCTGAACCCAATCTGGTTGGGCCCTTCTACAACCTAGAAGGTCTCATCACTCATATTATGGTTCAAGGGGAAGTCGTGGCTCAACCTGCAGATGATGCTGAATCTGACGAAGCACCTGCACCACCGAAGCCGCAGAAGCAGAAGAAGGCTAAAGCTTCAAAGTCTGCCTCAGCACCAAAAATCTTACGGGCGAAGCCACTGGCTACTGCACCTCCTGAAGACAGTGTGCAGTCTGAAGATCTCTCACGTATCTCCAAGAAGACTGAGATGAGAAAGAATACTGATCAGGCACTGACTGCTGCTGCTATTCTGCGCAATGACGCCATTGATCTGTCCAGCGATGAAGAGCTTGCAGATGATGCTCTTGAGCAACTGATCAAGAGCAAGGAAGAAGCAGAGATCTTCAATGATTTGCCTCTCTTTGATGTGGCAATCCTCCATAACTTCATTGATGAGTGGTTTGACACACCCAACCTCAGCTTTGAAGATCTGCAACTTCCAATTGGCCTCAGTGTCGCCTTCCATGGCGCCATTGCTTCTGAGCTATCTCTAGCTCAGCGCATCGTTGAACTGAAGCAAAAGATCGACTATGAGAAAGCTCAGTTCAAGAAGCACATGGCCAAGCTCAGCGTGCAAGATGTGAAAAACTTCAAGATTATGCTGCACGAGCTCAAGGAAGCCTTTCTCAAAAAGCGTGAAGATGCTCAAGGTTCTCGTGAACGCATGAAGAGCCTGGCTGACAAGTGTGTGCAAGCCTACAATGAGGCTGAGAAGTGTAAGGCTCTTGGTCGTCCTGGCATCAACCCAAGAATGGCTGCAAAGAAGAAGAAGCCCTCAACTGACCAATCTGCACCTTCAAGGCAGGAAGAACCTCGCATAGTCTTCCCAAGCAGCATGACTGGCTCGAAGCCAAAGGTCAGGTCAACCGCTTCAGAACTGAAGAAGACGAGGACTGCCGAGGCTGAAGCCAGAAAAAGGAAAAATCCTGAAGCTTCTGATGTCACTCCCTCTAAGAAGAAGCGCAAAACCAAGAAGGATCGGGCTGCTCCCACAGAGCCCTTAGTTGTTGAACCGATCTCAATGGTTCGCCCTGCATCTGAACACCACGAGCGCCAACTGATTGTTCATGAGCCTGCTTCCACAGAGGCTCCTGATGCTGAAGACATTCCAACAGTTGACCCCAACGCTGCTGAAGACATTGGTCAGCATGACAATGTTGAAGATGATGAAGTCCTTCCTCAGATCGAGCACCAACTGGTATCATCGCCCGTGCCTATGCACAGCGAACTCATCAGCATTGGTCGTCCTCTGACGCCAACTGCTCAGGATGCATCGTGGGCTGATCACCCATAGAGACAAGACACTCCAAGCTCTCCCCAAGCAACCCCATCAGTGCAAGAAGAGGATGACTTTGAGGCCCAGCCAACTCCATCTCCACAGGCGTGGCCAGCGCTACGCAGGCTTCGCAAAGGACCAAGGTCTCAAGTCCCTCTTCCGAGCGTTCTAGAAGGAGAAGTGCACCACCAATCTGTTGCACGTCAAGTGTTTCCAGATGCCACTCCTACTGTGACTGTCTCTGAGTCTGAAGCAAAAGGTGCTGAAGACAATCCGGCTGCATCAGCCGATGACAAACAAGAAGAAGATCGTGTCCCTACACCCCCAAACTCTGAAGAAGTTGTTCCTAAAGTGAACGTGTCTGTGCCCGACCCTCCAGCTCATCAAGTGGAGGTTGAGAATCTTGAGGCTGCCACCACCAACACAAATGAAGCCAATGATGTAGTCATGGCTGAAGCAAATGTGGAGCCTGCACCAACCAATGTGCCAGAGGCCAATGAAGCCAATGATGCAACTGCAACAGATGTGCAGCCTGACGCCTCTGTTGATGCCACTGCTCCTGTTCCGCCACCAAGGCCACACACTATCGAGCAAGCATTCAACTATGGCCAACTTGTCACTGTCAAATGGCCTTTTCTAACTCCTCCGCCTGCTGCTGGTCCTCGGTTTGACTATCACGTTGAGCACAGGCCTCAGGTTTAGAAGCCGATACCAAGGTTGCCCAGGTTTCCAGGCACTGCATGTGCACCCGGATCGTTCAATGGCTTCAAGGCACACAACACCTTCTTCAATAGCACCAAGAACCCCTACTCAAGGGCAAAAATATCTTCTGATCGGTTCTGGAGCTATCAGCAGCGCAGTTATTACTCATGCATTCTGTACAATCAAGGTCGCATTTTCCCACATATGCGTCTTGACACTGAAGCCATAACTGGTCTGCCTTGCTTGGAAGAAGCTCTGGATTGCTTCAAAGAGTCTGGATTGTTGCCGTTTGTCACCGACAAAGAGCACTGGAACGAAGAATTGCTGCTCCAATTCTATGCCACTCTTCATATCGGTGGCTACAACAGGGATCCGAAGACTTGGGTCCTTGAGTGGATGACAGGCAATGTTCATCATGAAGCCAAAGCCTTTGATATCATTGAGCTTACTGGCCTGCCCACTCCAGGAGATCTGTATGAACCTGGTTGTCAGCTTCACAGTGCTGCTATGGAAAGCATCTTCCACAAGCCTGAGCCCAATATGAGTCAGATGCTTAGCATGATGAATCCTTTGCCTCCAGATGCTGAATATCCTAAGGAGTTCTTTGTTGAAGACCTTGAGTATCTGCCACGCACTATCTATCACATCATAAGGCGAACTCTCTGGCCCATCAAAGGACATTCTCCACATGCCAAGCTAGAAGGCGCAATGAAGACGTTGGTCTTTCATATTCTTCATGGCAAAAGCTTCAATGCACAAGACTTCTTTATTCGCCAACTTGCTGCATCAGGATCTGATCTCTTTGGCTTGAAGTTTTACGCTCCATGGATAATGCGGCTGATCAAACTACACTCAGCTATCACCTATCAACCCTCTGCTCGCAATCATCGGATCTTTCTGCCTGACGTTGATATGTCAGTTGAAGCCATCTATCCAGAGCCTGCCAAGGAGCCTCTTAGTCTTCAAAATGCTGAGAATCAAAGCTTCTCTCAAAACATTGAAGGAGTTCAAGCAGTCACTCGTGTTTATCCTCTGGCTGGTACTACACGTGCACCTCATCGTGCCCTCACTGAAGCCACTGAAAGCACCATTGCCCAACGGCCCAAGAAGCGATTCCGTGTTCTCAATGACCGAGAGCTTCTGGTTGCCCTTCATCAGAAACAGGATAGGCATCATGACTGGCTGAAGCGCCAAATGCAAAGCCACCAAGAATGCCTTTGTTGCCCATGAAACCTGTCGGCGTACATGGAAAGGGCTAACGCTTGTGTGTTCTGAAGATGATCTTCAATAGGATGGCTTCTCTGAACGCTTCAAGTTTGACTCAACACCTCCAAGAAGGACTGTGCTGCGACGAACTCCGTCTCTTGAAGACTCTGAGTTCTCTTCCTCCGCGGCAACTGTGAATGCCAGAGTGATCGATGACGAAGACGATGCTACTTCACCGCCCCCTACTTCTGCACGCATCGACACTGCCCCGAGTTCGTCTGCACCGCCTAACAACACCGACGACCTTGCTGCTTCACCTACTCCTCATGGGAACGAGTAGACGCTCTATGTCTTCAAACCTTTTTGGTACTTACTGACAAAAGGGGGAGAAGCATATGAGTTTGATAGTCTTCAAGCGGGTCCATATGGGCAGTTGCTTTATATTTTGCCTAGTGTTTACAACTCTCATTTTGATACATTTGGTTCTTTGAGTTGTAACACTTCAACTCGATGGTCGTCTGCTACTTATTTGCTATTCTGTGATGCGATGATAAATTCCGCATGTGCGACGATAAATTCCACACTTAGATCATTTTGCAGACGTCCATTTTTCATTATGCATGTCATTATCTTCACATACTTTTCATGCATGATGAATTGTCATCATAAGTTGAAGAGGATCTCCACAAGTACAACCTGCCATGTGCATTTGCATTCCAAAAGCAAATTACTTATATGCACATCTTCAGGGGGAGCCCTTGCAACTTATGAAGGCAATTCCCTATCCAATACAATTTCACATATTATATTCCCCGTTGAAAACTTCAACTAGTTTGTCATCAATCACCAAAAAGGGGGAGATTGTAAGTGCATCTAGTGCCACGCCTAGTTGGTTTTGGAGTATTGACGACAAACCTAGTTGAGGGACTAATGTGTTTGTGAGAATTGCAGGATAACACAGGTAGAAGTCCCTCATTGATTCGGTTTTACTACTAGAGATGACCCCTAAAACTGTAAGAAGACATTGAAGACGAAGGTGGTATGTGAAGACATTCACATTGAAGACTATGACAAGAGAAGACATCGCATGAAGACTATGGAGCGCGAAGACTTAGTTCTTTCGTCGTTCTTTTTCTTCTTTGTTGAGTCATAGGAACCACCGTACTGTTAAGTGGAGTCCAAGAGAACCAGTTAGAATGACTGAAGTGATGCTTAACCAAAATCCTATGTCTTCGAGTGAAGACTATGAGAGCAAATCTTGTCCAGAGTTGGATAAGTCAGCTTTTCTTGTAGCCCAAGTTGTCGTGTGTGTTTGAAATCTGACCGTTGGAACACGTGTCAGTTCCTTAGTGACCGAGGGTCATTTCGGACAAATCAGGTCGGGTTGCCTAGTGGCCATAAATAGCCCACCCCCTACAACCTTAAACGGTTGGCTGCTCAGAGTTAGAGTACGGCTTTTGTCGTTTGAGAGCAACCCACCTCGAAGCCTTTGAG
>NC_053023.1:685755393-685772813 GCF_003073215.2 Triticum urartu | reverse complement strand
CACGACAGAGCAAGATATAACAATCGCTACTAATCTGACCAAAAATTCTAAAATAAATTTATGGACGTGAGGAATTTATCTATTAATCATCTGCAAAATAATTAACTAAATAGCACTTTCCAAATAAAAATGGCAGCAGTTCTCGTGAGCGCTAAAGTTTCTTTTTTACAGCAAGATAAAGACTTTCCCCAAGTCTTCCCAACGGTTCTACTTGGCACAAACACTAATTAAACACACAAAAACACAACCAAAACAGAGGCTAGATAAATATTTATTACTAAACAGGAAGCAAAAAGACAGAATAAAAATAAAATTGGGTTGCCTCCCAACAAGCGCTATCGTTTAACGCCCCTAGCTAGGCATAAAGGCAAGGATAGATCTAGGTATTGCCATCTTTGGTAGGCAATCCATAAGTGGCTCTCATAATAGATTCATAAGGTAATATTTTCTTTCTAGGAAAGTGTTCCATGCCTTTCCTTAATGGAAATTGGAATCTAATTCCTTCCTTCATATCAATAATTGCACCAATCGTTCTAAAGAAAGGTCTACCAAGAATAATAGGACATGAAGGATTGCAATCTATGTCAAGAACAATAAAATCTACGGGCACATAATTCCTATTTGCAACAATAAGAACATCATTAATTCTTCCCATAGGTTTCTTAATAGTGGAATCCGCAAGGTGCAAGTTTAAAGAGCAATCATCAAAATCACGGAAACCTAGCAAATCACACAAAGTCTTTGGAATCGTGGAAACACTAGCACCCAAATCACACAAAGCATAGCATTCATGATCTTTAATTTTAATTTTAATAGTAGGTTCCCACTCATCATAAAGTTTTCTAGGGATAGAAACTTCCAACTCAAGTTTTTCTTCATAAGATTGCATCAAAGCATCAACGATATGTGGTAAAAGCTTTATTTTGACTATAAGCATGAGGAGAATTTAGCACGGATTGCAACAAGGAAATACAATCAAGCAATTCATAATTAAATTCCTTGAAATCCAAAATAGTGGGTTCATTAATATTTAAAGTTTTGACTTCTTCAATCCCACTTTTAACAATTTTAGCATCAAGATCTAAAGACTCCGAATTTTTGGAAGGTAAAGGTGGATCATATTCAGTCCCATCATTATCAAGATTCATGCAAAACAAAGATATTTAATAGGGGACACATCAATAACTTTTGATTCATCTTTATTATCATGGAAACTAGAAGAACACGCTTATAATAACAATCTTTCTTAGCACGCATCCTATCGTTCTTTCTTTGCACTCATCAATGGAAATTCTCATGGCTTTGAGAGACTCATTGATATCATGCTTAGGTGGAATAGATCTAAGTTTCAAAGAATCAACATCAAGAGAAATTCTATCAACGTTCCTAGCCAACTCATCAATCTTAAGCAATTTTCTTCAATCAAAGCATTGAAATTCTTTTGCGAAGTAATAAATTCTTTAATATTAGATTCAAAATCAGAGGGCATCTTAAAATTTCCATAAGAATTGTTGTAGGAATTACCATAATTATTAGAGGAATTACTAGGATACGGCCTAGGATTAAAGTTTCCTCTATACGCGTTGTTACCAAAATTATTCCTACCAACAAAATTCACATCCATAGATTCATTATTATTCTCAATTAAAGTAGACAAAGGCATATCATTAGGATCAGAAGAAACACTTTTATTAGCAAATAATTTCATAAGTTCATCCATCTTTCCACTCAAAACATTAATTTCTTCTATCGCATGCACTTTCTTATTAGTAGATCTTTCAGTGTGCCATTGAGAATAATTAACCATAATATTATCTAGGAGTTTAGTAGCTTCTCCTAAAGTGATTTCCATAAAAGTGCCTCCCGGGAATCTAAAAGATTTCTAGAAGCAAAATTCAATCCGGCATAAATTTTTTGTATAATCATCCATAAATTCAAACCATGTGTAGGGAAATTACGTATCATTAATTTCATCCTCTCCCAACTTGTGCAACATGTTCATGATCAAGTTGCTTAAAATTCATAATATCGTTTCTAAGAGAGATGATCTTAGCGGGAGGAAAATACTTAGAGATAAAAGCATCTTTGCACTTATTCCATGAATCAATACTATTTTTAGGCAAAGACGAAAACCAAGCTTTAGCACGATCTCTAAGCGAAAAAGGAAATAGCTTCAATTTAACAATATCATTGTCCACATCTTTCTTCTTTTGCATATCACACAAATCACAAAGCTATTTAGATGGGTAGCGGCATCTTCACTAGGAAGGCCGGAAAACGGATCTTTCATGACAAGATTCAGCAAGGCAGCATTAATTTCACAAGATTCAGCATCAGTAAGAGGAGAAATCAGAGTGCTAATAAAATCATTGTTGTTGGTATTGGTAAAGTCACACAATTTAATGTTATCTTGAGCCATCATGACAAGCAAGCAATCCAACACACAAGCAAACGAGAAACGGGCAAAAAGAGGCAAATAGAGAAAGAGAGGAGGATAGAGAGAGAGGGCGAATAAAACGGCAAGGGTGAAGTGGGGGAGAGGAAAACGAGAGGCAAATGGCAAATAATGTAATGCGAGATAAGGTTTGTGATGGGTACTTGGTATGTTGACTTTTGCGTAGATCCCCGGCACCGGCGCCAGAAATCCTTCTTGCTACTCTTGAGCACTGCGTTGGTTTTCCCTTGAAGAGGAAGGGTGATGCAGCAAAGTAGCGTAAGTATTTCCCTCAGTTTTTGAGAACCAAGGTATCAATCCAGTAGGAGGCACAGTCCCTCGCACCTACACAAAAAAAAATCCTCGCAACCAACGAATAAAGGGGTTGTCAATCCCTTCACGGTCACTTACGAAAGTGAGATCTGATAGATATGATAAGATAATATTTTTGGTATTTTTATGATAAAGATGCAAAGTAAAAAAGCAAAAAAGGAAAAGAAATAGCTTGTTGACGGAAGATTAATATGATGAAATAGACCCGGGGGCCATAGGTTTCACTAGTGGCTTCTCTCGAGAGCATAAGTATCTACGGTGGGTAAACAAATTACTGTTGAGCAATTGACAGAATTGAGCATAGTTATGAGAATATCTAGGTATGATCATGTATATAGGCATCACGTCCGAGACAAGTAGACCGACTCCTGCCTGCATCTACTACTATTACTCCACACATCGACCGCTATCCAGCATGCATCTAGAGTATTAATTTCAAAAGAACAGAGTAACGCTTTAAGCAAGATGACATGATGTAGAGGGATAAACTCATGCAATATGAAAAACCCCATCTTGTTATCCTCGATGGCAACAATACAATACGTGCCTTGCTGCCCCTACTGTCACTGGGAAAGGACACCGCAAGATTGAACCAAAGCTAAGCACTTCTCCCATTGCAAGAAAGATCAATCTAGTAGTCCAAACCAAACTGATAATTCGAAGAGACTTGCAAAGATAACCAATCATACATAAAAGAATTCAGAGAAGATTCAAATATTGTTCATAGATAAACTTGATCATAAACCCACAATTCATCGAGTCTCAACAAACACACCGCAAAAGAAGATTACATCGAATAGATCTCCACAAGAGAGGGGGAGAAATTTGTATTGAGATCCAAAAAGAGAGAAGAAGCCATCTAGCTAATAACTATGGACCCGAAGGTCTGAAGTAAACTACTCACACTTCATCGGAGAGGCTATGGTGTTGATGTAGAAGCCCTCCGTGATCGATGCCCCCTCCGGCGGAGCTCCGGAAAAGGCCCCAAGATGGGATCTCAGGATACAGAAAGTTACGGTGGTGGAATTAGGGTTTTGGCTCCGTATCTGGTAGTTTGGGGGTACGTAGGTATATATAGGAGGAAGGAGTACGTCGGTGGAGCAACGTGGCCCCAGAGGGTGGAGGGCGCGCCTTGGGGGGGGGGTAGGCGCGCCCCCTACCTCGTGCCTCCTGGTTGCTTTCTTGACGTAGGGTCCAAGTCCTCTGGATCATGTTCGTTCCGAAAATCACGTTCCCGAAGGTTTCATTCCGTTTGGACTCCGTTTGATATTCTTTTTCTGCGAAACTCTGAAATAGGCAAAAAAACAACAATTCTGGGCTGGGCCTCCGGTTAATAGGTTAGTCCCAAAAATAATATAAAAGTGTATAATAAAGCCCAATAATGTCCAAAACAGGATATAATATAGCATGGAACAATCAAAAATTATAGATATGTTGGAGACGTATTATCCATGCAATAAAAAATGCCCTGAAAATAGAAGTTCTCCAAATGCCCTGAAAAATAAATATGATTTTTTCTGGAATATTTGAGAATATCTGGCACTGAGAACACAGTAGGGGAGCAAGCACCTGGCCACGAGGGTGGAGGGCGCGCCCTACCCCGGGGCGCGTCCCCTGCCCCGTGGGCCCATGGTGGCTCCCCTCCACTTATTCCAGCTACCACACACTCCTTCTTCCTCCCAAAAACATCACTAGCCAGCTCAAAACCAAGCCCAAGCTCATCTTGCTGCCATTTTCGATCTCCTTGTTCGAAGCTCCATTCACAAAACTGCTTTGGGGGATTATTCTTTGGTATGTGACTCCTCCAATGGTCCAATTAGTTTTTGTTCTAGTGCTTTATTCATTGCATATTTTTTCTACTTAGGTGACCCTGTTCTTGAGCTTGCATGTCAAATTTATGTGGTCAAAAGTAGTTTTGATGCATGATCTTGCCTCTAGGCACTTGTAGGAGTAGTTGCTATCAATTTTGTTGAGTTGGGTTCACTTTTATTTTGAAGTTACTAAAAATTTCCAAAATTTTTCAGAGGAAGAAATATGTTTAGGAAAATGTACCAAGGTGGTCCTTCAAGGAAGCAAGGACCTAGGCTCGCAATACGAGATGCCGATGATGAACCACCGAGGGAAGCTCAGGTGCGGGCTTGTGAATGGCCTTCAGAGGACTTTATGGATCGAGCAAGAGTCAAGGAAGAATTTAACGCGTATGTGCGTAATGCCGATCTTGAGAGCTTCGAGGTAGATAAGTGCCGCCAATACCACTATCTCACTAATTCCTTTGTGAGAAGGTTTGAATCTTCATCATCACGCAATTCTCAAACTATCCTATTTGATCTTTATGAAAATTCTTATACTATGGACTTAGAGGATTTTAATACTGCTTGCAAACTTCCACACTGGGGCAGCACTAGTGAGCCTCGCAAATATGAGTTTAGAGATTTTCTTGCTAGTATAACTGTGGGGGAATCTCTAGATATAACACAAGCTACCACAGGGAGCATTCATTTTCCTGCTATACATTATTTTGCTCTCTTCATAGGTAGGTGCATAAATGGTAAGGATGAAGCATGTCACATGTGTGTCCCTGACCTCAGTGTTCTCAGGAGTTTTGTATTAGGAGATAAACATTATAATTTGGGAGCCATTGTTGCACGTAGGTTGCATAATAATAGATTTATTGGAGATTTCTTTGGTGGAATTTAATTATGCAACCCATCTAGCTAATTTTCTTGATATACCCATACGTGGGTATGATATTAAGTTGCCTCCTGTTTATTTAGATTATGAGGCTATTGTTTGTCATCAGTTTGTTGAGAGGAACGATCAGTTTATCCAGTACCGACTAATCTTTGACAGACGACGCACCTATCATGTCGCTCTCCCTGCTCCTACTTTCTTTGACTTTCAGGCAAAAGGGAGATATGTCATAACCAGGGAAGAGGCGAATGAGTATGAGAGGAGGACTAAGACAACTCGCCTCCATGCTGCAGCCCACGATGCAATAGCCGCTGCATCTCAGTACGACCCCAACTACAAATTTGGATATCCGCCAGGCCAGCCGTGGCCATAGACCAACTTAGGCCAAAAGCCTAAGCTTGGGGGAGTATGTATCTCTCACCGACATTACATTCATGTTCACACACTCATGCTAGCTGTCGGTGCTCATACTTTTTCACTATATCAGCCATGCTAGTTTATTTTCCCTTTTTACGCTTTCTTCTTGTGTGTTTGATAAACCTTAAGAAAAACAAAAAAATAGTTGTAGCTTTTAGTTAGTTTAGTTTTCATGCTGTAGTAGTAATTAAAAAGAAAACCCAAAAAGATTTCTCGTTCTTCTTTTGCTTGTTGGGAGCTTTCCCGTGTACATAGTTTTATTTCTTTTCTTTGGGGTCGAGAGGAGAAGACCATAATTAAAATGTTAAAGTGGCTCTTATATGCATTATTGTTGATCTGACAAAAGAGCCCATATTACCTTGTCTTGTCTCTTGAATTGAATGCTTGCAGATTCCAGCTTACTCCAATGCACGTGCACCAATATTATTATTCACATCATTCGGTCGTGCAAGTGAAAGGCAATAATGATGATTATATGATGAACTTATTGAGATGAGAAAAGCTGGTATGAACTCGACCTCTCTTGTTTTTGTAAATATGATTAGTTCATCGTTCCTGATTCAGCCTATTATGAATAAACATGTTTGCAATGACAATTAGAGATTATAGTTGCTTATGCCATGCTTAATTAGCTAGGAGCTTATAATGGTTTACCTTGCGTGCCAACATGCTATTAAAATGGTTGTGATGTGGTATGATAGGGTAGTATCCTCTTTTGAATGATTCGAGTGGCTTGACTTGGCACATGTTCATGCATGTAGTTGAAACAAAATCAACATAGCCTCTACGATATTTATGTTCATGGTGCATTATATCCTACTCATGCTTGCATTCGGTGTTGATTAATTTTAATGCATGTTCATGACTGTTGTCACTCTCTAGCTGGTCGCTTCCCAGCCTTTTGCTAGCCTTCACTTGTGCTAAGCGGGAATACTGCTTGTGCATCCAATTCCATAAACCTCAAAGTTATTCCATATGAGTCTAAAATACCTACCTATATACGGTATCTACCTGCCATTCCAAGTAAATTTGTATGTGCCAAACTCTAAACCTTCAAATAAACATTCTATTTTGTATGCTCAAATAGCTCATGTATCAACTAGGGTTGTTCGTAACTTCCATGTTGGGCGGGTTATTCTCAAGAGGAGTGGACTCCGCTCCTCACTCACGAGAAAATGGCTGGTCACGGGGATGCCCAGTACCATGCTTTATGCAAATCAAATCAAAATAATTGCAAACAAAACTCCCCGGATCTTGTTAGTTGGAGGCACTCGTTGTTTCGAGCAAGCCATGGATTGATGCTTGTTGGTGGAGGGGGAGTATAAACTTTACCATTCTGTTTGGGAACCGCCTATAATGTGTGTAGCATGGAAGATATCGAGATCTCTGTTGTTATGTTGACAATGAAAGTAACTCAAAATATTATTCATATCTATTTCAAAACCGAGCTCTGGCACCTCTACAAATCCCTGCTTCCCTCTGCGAAAGGGCCTATCATTTACTTTTATGTTGAGTCATCATCCTCTTATTAAAAAGCACCAGTTGGAGAGCACCGCTGTCATTTGCATCCATTACTGTTAGTTTACATTGAGTATGACTTGACTGGATTTCTTTTACCATGAATTACAATGTCTAGTCAGTCCTTGATCTTTAAAGGTGCTCTGCATTTATGTTTTGCGGTCTCAGAAAGGGCTAGCGAGATACCATCTTGTTATATCATATTATGATTGTTTTGAGAAAGTGTTGTCATCCGAGATTTATTATTATTGCTCGCTAGTTGATTATGCCATTCATATGAGTAAACATGAGACCTAAATGTTATTGTGAATATGGTTAGTTCATAATCTTTGCTGAAAACTTGAATGCTGGCTTTACATATTTACAACAACAAGAGCAAACAGAGTTTGTAAAAGTTTTTCTTTATCACTTTCATTTTATCAACTGAATTGCTTGAGGACAAGCAAAGGTTTAAGCTTGGGGGAGTTGATACGTCTCCGTCGTATCTACTTTTCCAAACACTTTTGCCCTTGTTTTGGACTCTAACTTGCATGATTTGAATGGAACTAACCCGGACTGACGCTGTTTTCAGCAGAATTGCCATGGTGTTATTTTTGTGCAGAAATAAAAGTTCTCGGAATGACCTGAAAATCAAGGGAATATTTTGGAATATATAAAAAATACTGGAAGAAAGATCCACGTCAGGGGGCCCACCACCCTGTCCACGAGGGTGGGGGCGCGCCCCCTGCCTCACGCCTGCGGCCCCCTGATGCTCCACCGACCTCAACCTTGACTCCATATATTCACTTTCGGGGAGAAAAAAAATCAGGAGAAGGATTCATCGTTTTACGATACGGAGCCGCCGCCAAGCCCTAAATCTCTCTGGGAGGGCTAATCTGGAGTCCGTTCGGGGCTCCGGAGAGGGGAATCCGTCGCCATCGTCATCATCAACCTTCCTCCATCACCAATTTCATGATGCTCACCGCCGTGCGTGAGTAATTCCATCGTAGGCTTGCTGGGGTGATGGGTTGGATGAGATTATCATGTAATCGAGTTAGTTTTGTTAGGGTTTGATCCCTAGTATCCACTATGTTCTGAGATTGATGTTGCTATGACTTTGCTATGCTTAATGCTTGTCACTAGGGCCCGAGTGCCATGATTCAGATCTGAACCTATTATGTTTTCATCAATATATGGAGTTCTTGATCCTATCGTGCAAGTCTATAGTCACCTACTATGTGTTATGATCCGAACCCCGAAGTGACAATAATCGGTACTTCCCGGTGATGACCATAGTTTGAGGAGTTCATGTATTCACTATGGTTAATGCTTTGTCCGGTACTCTATTAAAAGGAGGCCTTAATATCCCTTAGTTTCCAATAGGACCCCGCTGCCACGGGAGGGTAGGACAAAAGATGTCATGCAAGTTCTTTTCCATAAGCACGTATGACTATATTCGGAATACATGCCTACATTACATTGATGAACTGAGCTAGTTCTGTGTCACCCTAGGTTATGACTGTTACATGATGAACCGCATCCGGCATAATTCTCCACCACGATCCATGCCTACGAGCTTTCCATATATTGTTTCGCTTATTTACTTTTCCGTTGCTATTGTTACAATCACTACAAAACCAAAAATTTACTTTTGCTACCGTTACCACTACTATCATATTACTTTGCTACTAAATACTTTGCTGCAGATATTAAGTTTCCAGGTGTGGTTGAATTGACAACTCAGCTGCTAATACTTGAGAATATTCTTTGGCTCCCCTTGTGTCGAATCAATAAATTTGGGTTGAATACTCTACCCTCAAAAACTGTTGCGATCCCCTATACTTGTGGGTTATTATGAGCAAGCTCCCTAACATCACCTGGCCCAAGGGGACCTTCGTAGAGACCGAAGGGTGGCAAACAGGAGTGGTTCTATTACGGAACCGTACGCCACATGGGCCGCCACTCCTGAGTTCAAAACCGGTCCACCAATGCGGCTCACATCATGGCTCAAGAAGGGCCTAGATTGGGCGTCATCATCCGACGAGTGATGACGCTGCAAAAGCGCATCAAGAGCATGGTGGAAGAACACCAGCCTTGCCAGATGATCCAGGTGATGCTGTTTCCGGATTCTCCCCTGCCAACCGGACTCTCCATATGTGGGAGTTTGATCCGGCAAGTCCCCGGACCTTGCAGCGGTTCTTCGGCACGAAGCACGAAGATATATGGAAGCTGCTTTTTAAGACCCAAAAGACGTGGCCGCCAATGACCGAAGACCTCGGCCACGACTGCGCTCATCCAGCACTCCAGTAAGTTTTTCAGATTTCTAATCATATCTGATTTGGATCCAAAGAGTAAGTTTAAACCTTCCCCTTGTCCCCCAGGGCTGGACGAAGAAGGCAGAGCAGATCAGGTGTCCGGCTCCCCTGCCCGAAACCCAGCTATTCCTCTTCTGAAGAAGATGCTGGTTCCGGCGCCATACCAGCGCCGGAAAAGAAGGCCAAGAAGAAGGGCAAGGAGGTCCGAAGTGGCCTTCGCCGCAAAGGTACGTACTTGACATACACCCGAAGATTACCGGAAGCTCTCTCCTCCCATGATGAAGACGAGGAGGAATGAGGAGAATAATTCTCCCCCCTATGGGGGGAAGAACAAAAGGGGGGCTCAGAGAGGGAAGCGTCCAAGAAGGGGAAACTCTCCCTTTCAGATGATTCAGAATCGGACGTCGAAGCCGTCCCCGAATGGAACCCCAGGCCGAAGCTTCGGCTGAATCGTAAGTATTTAAGGATAATGTATATATCCGGCTTTATGCCTTATGATCCTAACACACAGAATCACGTATTGTAGTCGGCCCGCGATCTCCCCGATCATCGTCTTCTGGGAATTCGCGGCTCGAACATGATGGAGAGCGAGTCCTCCGCTGGCCTCCCCACTCCACTGCTGGGACAACACTAAAGTGTTGTCCGAGGACCCTTCCAGGCCATGGAGAGGTGCGGGAACGTCAAGGTGGCGCCAGAGGGTAATACCTCTGCCAAGAACATGGGGGAACACCCCCCATGGAGACTGACGACGGGGGCCAAGCCCACTCCGGTCCCCCAACCGAATGTCATTCCGGAGACCCACACGGCTCCGGACATCAGGTGAATGACCTCCTTTGGAAGCGGAAGGGGGTGCGTCAACTCCACCGGCGACTCTGTCAATCCGGAGCGCCGTGAGGACAGAATCGGTTGGAAGCACTTCAGTAGCTGGTGCCATTGGTGGAGAGAGGCATCGACCCTGGGTGTACTATAGTGATAGAGAGGGTGCAGGTCGCTAAAGAACGCGATTGAGGACCCGAAGCCTGACACCAGCGCGGGGGCTGAACCGAGGCGGTGAGGGGGGATGGGAGTAGGTAGCTGTTATCAATATGGATGAAAAGGAGCCTGGTAGAGTAGGTAGCGCCGTGAGACTGATGTGGGGCATTGCGATAAAGAGTGGCCGAACAAAGATCGAGGATTGATGTGCAGGAGGATGAATCATACGATGTCAGAATTTTTTTGTTTTAGAAGAGCGAAGACATGCTTCGGAGTTAGCTGCGCGAGCCGCTGCCAGACCGGCCAAAGGGTATCTACTAGAGAGCGAGGGAGCGAGCATGCCGATGGAGGGCTTATGCGCGCACGTGCACAGGGATGCGGGAGACGAGAGCATATGTGTGTAACCGACGCCCATCACCATCTGACATATGGGCTTGGTTGTATACTTGGCTGAGTTTTGTGTATTTGCTTATAGTTGGCGTGTCTGAGGTTGAGACCATCAAGAACGTGCTGGCCGAGGCTAAGCAGGAGGCGGAGGGGGAACGAGCTGCTCGCTCAACATCATGAATCAATGGTGGAGGAAGTCCAGCAAGAGCTCCGGGATGCCATAAACAAATGTGAGTCCTTGGAGCGCAAGATTACAGATCAAGATGCCGAACTTGCTAAGGCCCTCCAAAGTGCGCAGGAGGCCCTGGTTGAAGCCCAAGGCGCCTGCCGGGAGATTCAAGAGGCCAAGAAGATTGCGGTGGGTAAGGCCTTTATTATGTAGAGCAAATTTGTGAGGAGAAGGTACCTCTTACTGACCCGGGTTTGGAGTTCTCCAAGAGCATTTGCGGATCTGCCGATGATGATGCTGCGGAGTTCTTCCGAGCCGAGAGAGGGGAGCTCGACGGAGAAGCTGTTCTGGTCGCAATCGTGCGCCAGAGCATCCGGTGCCCCTCAGCGATCAGCTTGAAACAGTTGACCGAGCATAGAGGGTGGCCGATTAGCTATGAGGAGATATTACCGTTCTTTGGCCCGCCGAGCGCCATACCCGAGCAGGTACTGGTCGCTCGTGAAGCGGTTCTTATCAGTCCTGATGCCCCCGAGCTGGTGATGGCCATACACGAGCCGGTCGGTGCTGTATCGAATGTGCCCGGATGCCTTTTGCGCTGGTGTCATAGTAAGTGGGTCCAAGGAGGCAAGGCCGCAAGGCGGCACCGCGGAGGGATCCGGCCTGCTCGCAATGTACACCGGCACGCAGGGAGCGGTATCTGTGTTGAGCTGAATCGTTGGAAGTTCTCGACAAGTTGTAGTAGGCCAGGTGCGAGAGGACAGTTAGTTTGAGTGAAGTGTGATCCATGTCCTACGCGAGACTTTGGTATATGGAAACAAGGGCTTGATGGGTATTCAGTAGTGTGGCTGTTTGTGTTACCTCTTAAGTCTTTTCCCCGTGCGGTCGCGCGGGGCCGTATTATGTATCGGAGAGTAGGCGCATTCGTGCAGCTTCGGGCCCCCCCAGGTCCGTTGTAGTGTACGGGGTGTTCGAAGGCCACCTTGGGACAGAACTGTGATACTGCCAATCTGCGTGGTCCTTGAGTAGGAGGTGTAGTGCGGCGACCAGGCAAGTCATGGACAAGGTGGCTTTATCGCTCTCGTAACTAGTCCATAGGAAGGTTGAGCAATGTAGGTGTAGAGGCGCAGCCCGTGGTAATTATTCGAGTTTCCAACGTGGGTGCGGTAGGCCTCGGGGTGGAGGACGCGGTCCTGTCCGGCGGGCGAGATGCGGAAAAAATCGGAGAATATAAAAGCTACATTATGAGAATATCTGACCAGCTCCTGCATCATGATCATTAGGCTTGTAATCGCCCCGTATGTAACTTGCCATATTTGTATTCCAACTCTTGCCATTTTCGGCTCTAAGTTATGATATTCCCTCGTGGTTGGGTTTTGTCTTCGTTTTGCATTTTGTCCATGTCATGCATCTCATATCATGTCATCATGTGCATCGCATTTGCATACGTGTTCGTCTCATGCATCCGAGCATTTTCCCCGTTGTCCGTTTTGCATTCCGGCACTCCTATGTCCTCCGGCCTTTTGCCTCTTTTCGTGTGCGGGTGTTAAACATTCTCGGATGGACCGAGATTGCCAAGCGGCCTTGGTACCACCGGTAGACCGCCTGTCAAGTTTCGTGCCATTTGGAGTCCGTTTGATACTCCAACGGTTAACCGAGGAACCGTAAAGGCCTCGTGTGTGTTGCAGCCCAACACCCCTCCAAAGTGGCCCAAAACCCATCTAAACCCCCTCCATCCTCTCGGTCGTTCGATCACGATCGCGTGGCCGAAAACCGCACTCCATTTGGACTCTCCTAGCTCCTTCTATGTATAAATAGGCCTCCCCCTCCATCTCTGAAACCCTAAAAATTTCCCTCTCCGCGCCGGACTGTCCCGCCGCGCCGGACACCATCTGCCGCCGCCGCGCCCATCGGGGCTCGCCCGTATCACGCCACTTCGTCGGGCCCGGCCTGCGGAAGCGCCGCAGCCGGCCCGCCCGGACGGGATCTGGGCCCGAACCGCTCCGCCCCGCACCGCCCGTTCTCCTTCCTCGTCATCCGGCCGCCGTCCCCTAGTCTGCCACCGCCGCCTCCGCCTTGCCGCCGAGCTTCCGGCAACGCTCGCCGGCGCACTCCGCGCGCTCCTCCTTGTGGCCTCCGCTCGCCGCCAGGCGTGCCGCCGTCCCACCCGCGCACCGCCGTCCCGCACCTCGACGGCCACGCACGCCGCTCGTTCCTGGCATCTCCGCCACCTCGCCCGGTCAACTCCGGCAGGCCCCCGCCGATCGGGACGAGATCCACCAATGCCGCATCGCTACCGTCGCGCCCCGTCCGGATGCTCTCCATCCCGAACTGCCCGTCCAGTTTTCCATGAAGCTATATTGTTTGGGCTAAGGCGAGTATTTTCACTTTATGGGTGTCATGTTGAACTGCCATATTATTCCTGCAGTATGCTCCGTTTGTTGTATGAGATTATCAAATTGTTCGTATGTTGTCCTCTTCATTTCATTCCATTGCACCATGCTTGTTTGAGTCCATCTTGATGCCCTAAAATGCTGTTGCAAGAGTGCTATAAAATGTTAGTTTCTGTTCTTAACAGATTATGGACATTTGTCATTTTTGCCATGATTAATGTGTGCCTCCTATGAACTTGAGCCCTACATGTGTTTTGGGCTATGCCATGCCATCTTTACAGGGGTGTATGCCATGTATTTTTGTGATCAATGTGGTGACTAGCACAAGCATGCAAAGTAGCTCTCGTGATGTTGCTGATTTCAGGGACTTAGAATTCTAAGTCATTTCCCTGATGTTATTTTTATGCCATGTATTCATGTTGCTACAGAGTGATCCATGCCTCTTTTGAGCATGTTCAGTAAGGATGATTTTGAGATATTGTTATTCTATCCATCCATGTCTTTGTTTGCAATTATGGAGTACCCTAGCATGACTCAATCTTGCTCTACTTTTGCTATAAAATGTTCCTGGCAGATTGTTTATGTTAATCAATTTTGCCGAGGTTGTTGTAGTTGATCCATGCATGCTATGAGTGTTCTTGCCATGGTTAGCTCTTGATCATGTCTTCTTGCTGGGTGTTCTTAGTTTGTCATGCAATGCCTTGTGGTGAGTGCATCGAGCTCGCAAACATGCCTACGTAACTCTGTTTATGCCATGTCCAGTTTTCTGCTAAGTCTGAATCTGTTAACGAAACTTGCTATGTTTACATGGGTGCCATCATTCTTCTGATCCTTTTTGGCTTATGGTCAGTAAGGGACTTTTGTTATATGCTTTGAGTAGATTCATGCCATGCCTTGCTTTGCTATGATCTGTCCTGTAGCATGTTGTTATCTTGCTCTAAACATTGCTTCCTGATGTTAAATCCTGACATGTTGTTATTTTCACTAAGTCTGTGAACCTGTTATCTTTTGCACTTTTGCCATGCTTGTTTGAACCTGCTATTGTGTGAATTAGCCGTAGCTCAGTGTTCATCTTTTGTCAAGCATCTTGAGTGGATCACTGCCATGTGCTTTGTTGCTATGTTAGAGTGCAGTAGCTTAGTTTCTTGTTGCATTTAGATGGCATCGTGCTGTTAATCGCAGAATGTGCCATTATTGTTTTGCTTGCCATTTGCAAACCGTGCATCCGATTCCGGTGATCTTTATATCGATTTTGACCGAAATCAACTCATCTTTCCAGCGGCACTTGGTTTGCCAAGTTGAGGCCTGGTTCAATCTTTTCCTTCCGAGCACGCATATGCATTGCATATACATCCCGCATATCATGCCATGTTTTGCATCATGTTGCTTGTGCATTGCACCGTGGTTGATTGTGGTTCCTTTGCTTGTGTTCTTGCTTGGTAGAGCCAGGAGACGAGTATCGTGATCGAGAACCCGTTGAGTACGCTTACGAGGATCAAGCTTTACGTCAACTCGGAGAACTTTGCAGGCAAGATGACCATACCCTCGAAATCACTTCTATCTTTGCTTGCTAGTTGCTCGCTCTATTGCTATGCTATGCTGCGATACCTACCACTTGCTATATCATGCCTCCCATATTGCCATGTCAAGCCTCTAACCCACCTTGTCCTAGCAAACCGTTGTTTGGCTATGTTACCGCTTTGCTCAGCCCCTCTTATAGCGTTGCTAGTTGCAGGTGAAGATGGAGTTTGTTCCATGTTTGGAACATGGATATTTGGGATATCATTATTATATCTTGTTTACTTTAATGCATCTATACTTGGTAAAGGGTGGAAGGCTCGGCCTTATGCCTGGTGTTTTGTTCCACTCTTGCCGCCCTAGTTTCCGTCATACCGGTGTTATGTTCCTTGATTTTGCGTTCCTTACGCGGTTGGGTTATAATGGGAACCCCTTGACAGTTCGCTTTGAATAAAACTCCTCCAGCAAGGCCCAACCTTGGTTTTACCATTTGCCTAACACATTCCTTTCCCTTGGGTTTCGAGCTCCGAAGGGTCATCTTTATTTTACCCCCCCCCGGGCCAGTGCTCCTCTGAGTGTTGGTCCGAAACGAGTAGACTGCGGGGCCACCTCGGGGCAACTTGAGGGTTGGTTTTACTCGTAGGACCTCATCCGGTGTGCCCTGAGAACGAGATACGTGCGACTCCTATCGGGATTTGTCGGCACATCGGGCGGCTTTGCTGGTCTTGTTTTACCATTGTCGAAATGTCTTGTAACCGGGATTCCGAGTCTGATCGGGTCGTCCTGGGAGAAGGAATATCCTTCGTTGACCGTGAGAGCTTGTGATGGGCTAAGTTGGGACACCCCTGCAGGGTTTTGAACTTTCGAAAGCCGTGCCCGCGGTTATGGGCAGATGGGAATTTGTTAATATCCGGTTGTAGAAAACCTGACACTTAACTTAATTAAAATGAATCAACAGCGTGTGTAGCCGTGATGGTCTCTTTTCGGCGGAGTCCGGGAAGAGAACACGGTCTGTGTTATGCTTGAACGTAAGTAGTTTCAGGATCACTTCTTGATCATTGTAGCTTCTCGACCGTGCTTTGCTTCTCTTCTCGCTCTCATTTGCGTAAGTTAGCCACCATATATGCTAGTGCTTGCTGCAGCTCCACCTCACTTTTTCCTACCCATAAGCTTAAATAGTCTTGATCGCGAGGGTGTGAGATTGCTGAGTCCCCGTGACTCACATTACTTCCAAAACCAGATGCAGGTGCCAATGATGCCATTCCAGGGATGCGACTGAACTCAAGTGGGAGTTCGACGAGGACTCAGGACGTTACTATTTCCTTTCCAGACGATCAGTAGTGGAGCCCAGTTGGGGCGATCGGGGATCTTATGCATTTGGGGTTGTCTTTATTTTGGTTCCAGTCGGACCTTGATTGTATTGGGATGATGTAATGCTATATTTATGTATTGTGTGAAGTGGCGATTGTAAGCCAACTCTGTACCTCTTTCTTATTCAGTACATGGGATGTGTAAAGATTACCCCTCTTGCGACATGCCTACAATGCGGTTATGCCTCTAAGTCGTGCTCCGACACGTGGGAGATATAGCCGCATCGTGGGTGTTACAAGTTGGTAATCAGAGCCTTCCCCGACTTAGGAGCCCCCTGCTTGATCGAATCGCTGGCGTTGTTGAGTCTAGAAAAATGTTTTGAGTCTTTAGGATTATATATATCGGAGAGTAGGATTCTTTTTACTCCTCAGTCCCTTCGTCGCTCTGGTGAGGCATCCTGACGTAGAGTTTTGACTCTTCTCTTCTCAAATTTCACTAAAAAAATTAGGATCACGCGGGTATCTTGGAATCGTTCCGATGGTTTTGTGACGAGAACATTGTTCTTGGTGCCTCCTGACATTTAGGGGTTGTGGCAATGTCCCGGGGAGTTGAGCTCCGAGGTGTTGTCGTCACAATTTTATCGTTGCAGTTCTGGAATACCTGAGTTTTCGCCGACATCGAAAATCTCTTTTATGCAGTTGTTGGTGAGATAACCTCGACGCCACCCAGTACTGGGGCGGGAGTTCGGGAGTATTGCCATAACTCGTATAACGGATGCTTTTCGAAGGTTGAGGTAAATGATTTCCGAAGGTTTCTTGGTTATGTGTTGAAGGATGGATACAGCTGGATGTAGGATTTGCTAGTTTTGGGTGAGATATTATGCTTCCCCTGTATCCCCAACACCTGATTGCATAACCGGAAAGTTTCGGGAGTTTCATAGGTGGGAATTCATGTAGCTCTAGTATTTCTTCCGCAGATATTTGGTT